>NW_010517240.1:23172-31573 GCF_000687285.1 Phaethon lepturus
TTACTTGACTATTCGAGTAGCTGTTCTGGGCTCTGGACATGCTGTCTCATGAGGTTACTCCGTCCACTCTGGGTTGAAAAGTTATTTTGAGTGTGCACCCACACGGCAGCAGCGCAAAGGAGTGCTAAGGAGTCTGTACCTGGTGTGTTATGGTGAGAGTTGTTGTTGAGGAGCACATCACTGTAACAAAAACGCAAGTAGTTTGTTTTTGCGTACATGGAGTAAGTTAAGGGCCTGATCAGAGTTGATGCATCTCTGTCCAATGTCCAAGAAGAAAACAGCAAACTATGTTACTTTAATTTCTAGTTTCTAAAAAGTCAAACATGGACTTTTTGCCTTCTCTGTGGGATAAGTTTTCTACTTAAATTACAGTTTGAACTGAGTCGTAGTAGCATGTTAGGCAGAATTATTGCACAGATAAGAGCTATGAATGCCCTCAGTGGGTTTCATATATTGGCAAAAAACAGTTTCTGCCTAAACCTGTAACGTGACAGTACAGACTCAAAGGTATTCTTCCTATCATACTCCAATTATAGCTTTTCTCTTTTTTTTTTTTTCCTCCTGTTTTCCATACTTAACTAATAAAAAAATTCCTGTGAAAAAAACAAGCGCCTCCCCCCAGGCTTCCCTGCAGGCCAGGCTAACCAGAACTTCATGCAAGGTCAGGTGCCTTCCACAGCTCCAGGAACACCGGTGAACAGCGGAGCACCGCAGCTGCAAACTAGCCAAAACGTGCAGCACACAGGTCTGTCTGGAATGTGGTGTTCCTCATTTTTGCTTCTTTGTAGAAAATTACGTCTTTACGTGTGTAACACAGGTACCAAAACATTGCACTCTTGTCATTAAGAGGAGTTAGCTAGCTGGGGCTAAGCAGGGGCATTCTGTGTGCGTTGCTAAATGAGGAAAAGAAAAGCAGGAGGCTGCTCGTGTTTTTCAAACCACTCAACTATTATTGGTTAGGACTGTGGTACTAGGATCCAGAAGTATCTGTTAAGAAATAGAATGGAAGTAGCACTGAAATTTGGAGGCTAGGGATAATGAAGTTCCTTTTGTGTTGTATCTTTTTGTCCAGAAAAAAAGAAATGCTATTATCTTAGAAGCAGAACAACAAAATAATCTTGTTTTGCTTTGAAAAGATTATTTATTAGTTCTTTTGAAAGCTTTGAAAGTCTGCTTACAGTCAGTCTGTAAAAATTAAATCTTCAACTCACAAATGTCTCCGTTTAACAATTCAATTATTAGTCTTTTCTCTGGATCATGGAAACTCCGATAATGTCATTTCATCAGTACTCCATGTGTATTTATTTTGTAACCCATTACAAAATAATCTCAAGGTTTGAAGCTTATTTTGGTTAAGAATTATTCTGTTGAGTTAGGTGATATTATGGAAGATTTTCAAACTTAAGTACAGATAATAACTGAAATTAAACTTCTGTTATATCTTCTGCAGTGGGGTACATGGGAAGTACTAGTCTAAGTGATTATTTTGAGAAGGATGGTTTTGACAACTAACATGTATCTGTAGCATCAAACATTGTATCACAAGACTGCAAGTATATCAGATATTCCAGTTCATTGGAAAAGGGATGAAAACAATTTTGGAGTACTTACCTAACATCAAAAGTTGTGAAATTCTCATACCACTCCAATCAGTTTCTTACTGGCAATTTTTTTTTTTTTAAGGTGGACAAGGATCTGGACCTCCTCAAAATCAGATGCAAGCACCACATGGCCCACCAAATATGATGCAGACCAATCTAATGGGACTTCATGGAAATATGAACAACCAGCAGGCTGGTGCTAGTGGGGTGCCACAAGTTAACATGGGCAACATACAGGGACAGACTCAGCAAGGACCACAGTCTCAGCTTATGGGAATGCATCAGCAAATTGTATCCTCTCAAGGACAGATGGTAAACATTCAGGCTCAGGGATCGCTGAACCCTCAAAACCAGATGATACTTTCTCGAACTCAGCTGATGCCGCAAGGCCAAATGATGGTGACACCACAAAACCAAAATCTTGGTCCTTCTCCCCAAAGGATGACCCCACCCAAACAGATGATTCCCCAACAGGGACAACAGATGATGTCTACACACAATCAGATGATGGGACCTCAGGGCCAGGTCTTGTTGCAGCAAAACTCAATGATGGAACAGATGATGACCACTCAGATGCAAGGAAACAAACAGCCTTTTAGTACTCAAAATCAGTCCAATGTTATGACGGGGCCAGCTCAACTGATGAGAGGACCAACCCCAAACATGCAAGGAAACATGGTGCAGTTCACTGGGCAGATGATGGCACAGCAAGGCCCTGTGAATGGTAATCCTTCTCAGGTTATGGGAATTCAAGGGCAAGTTTTAAGACCCACTGGACCTGGTCCTCACATATCTCAGCAACTTGGGGATACTACTACCACAACAAATAATGATGTGAACTTGACACAGATGTTACCTGATGTTCCTGTGCAGCAGCCAAACATGGTGCCTTCTCATATGCAAGCAATGCAAGGAAACAACAGTGCTTCAGGGAGTCATTTCTCTGGCCATGGGCTGCCTTTCAATACAGGGTTTAGTGGAACACCAAATGGGAATCAGATTTCCTGTGGGCAGAATCCTGTTTTTCCTGTCAATAAAGATGTTACGCTCACAAGTCCGCTCTTGGTTAACCTTCTACAAAGTGATATATCAGCAGGACACTTTGGTGTGAACAACAAACAAAATAATCAGAATGCCAACAAGCCGAAGAAGAAGAAGCCTCCAAGGAAGAAGAAAAATAATCAACAGCTAGAACAAACAACGTAGGTTTAATATTACATTGTTTTTATAAGGGGCATGGGGAAGCTCCACAGGCAACTTGTCAATATTTTTTCAGCAAGTATGGGGTGAGAAAGGACCTGTATTATTTCACATTCTAGAAATTTCTCTCAAGTTAAACGATAACCTACTGGCAAGTTTGCCACTGGAAAGTTCATTCAAGATTGAAAAAAACCCACATGCAAACATCCCAGCTCAGATATAAACCCAATTATAACAGCACCATTCCTTACATTTAGTGGGTAAAGGGAGTGTAGAATGTAGCACGTGGTGCCACAGCCCTTGGAAGAGGCGGCTGCCTTTTTTTTAGCAGTCTGTGACAGCCACAATCAAAGGTTGAGAAGTACTTTCAGAAGAATTAGAAGCCTCTATGTAACATGTGCAGTAGGGACCTTTTGAGGGTTGTTTCCTGTATTATATGTATATCCTGACATGTGTCTGCCTGGAATTGAGCTGGACTTCTCTCTTAGTTGAAGCTGCAGCTAGAATTTGGAGGGAAGAATCTGGTACTTTCTGGGTATGAGGATAACGAGCCCAAGCGGTGCTGGTCTGCCTGGCCTAGGAGAGATTAGGAAGGAAAAAACCCCACAGCTCTTGAGAGGGAAGAGGCAAATGGATAATATTGAGAGATAATGAATGAATGTACCTGTTTAGTGGAAATATGAGATGTTGAATCTCTTCATTCCTCTTTGGCCAGCATATTCTTCACTGCTCAGCTGTCCTGTAACCTTTTGCTGTTGGCAGTCTACCAATACCAGCACAGGGTGGTAGACTACTGCTGTTGTACCATTATCCAGCTGAAGTGGTAAAGGCAGATATGCTATATCCAATTATTTTAATGCTGCAGATGAACCACAGGGTCACTGACAGGAATCCACCTGATGGAACACCTGGGGATTGTTTCCAGTTAGTTTTAGAAAAAAATGGAAAAACTTTGCACAGAAAATTATAACACAGGAATATCCAAATTTCAAAGTTAAATTCCTAAAAACAAACAAAAAGGTAGCAGTGGCACATTAAGCTACTGGTGTGGCTCTGGTTCTAGCAGTCCCACTCCTTTGAATAATCATTATAAGTCTTTAACCTGAAGTTTATGATACCTTTTCCAGAGTCAGATGTCCAGTTCAGTGCAAAGAGTAGATGGCATTCAAGTACTAAGCAACTGTTCAATATTTTATTTTTTCCCTTGGTTATTCAATGTGTAGCCCCAACCTGCATTTTCTGCACAATGTCAAGATTCCTTCGTGAAGATGGAATTAATTTTCTCATGGACATTTTAGTTCTGGACTGAAATGACTCGCATCATCTATAGCAAATGATCTTTTGTGACAATCGTTAATTGGCTTAACTAATACTAAAATAAAGTGCAGGAGCTGTTATGTGGTGCAGAAATGCTGCCTAGCAAAGGTAAAGCAAAGCACGCTAATTTAATAGGCCTTGAAAAAAGTCTTTCACATACCTGATATATAATTATATATGGTCATGGTATGGCCTACCAGCTCAGCGCTGCTGCAAAACAGGCCATGTGATTTCAGATTAAATCTGAAGGAGTACCCAGTCTATGGCCAGCTGTCAAAACCTGGTTAACGTAATTCAGCTAGGATCAAGTGGCCAAGCGTGTGGGTAGACCGCGACTTTGGGATGACTTGGAAACCGTAACTGACACACCAGCTCTTCTCTTGCAGTGCCTCGCTCGTTACGCCTCGTCAGCTTCTGAAGCGCGTAGAACAGGGCTGCTCCGTGCCCAGGCGGGCGGTCGCAGACAGCCACATCCATCCCGCTGCGTGCTGCCGCAAGGAGCAGCGCAGGCCGTGGGTGATGACATGCCGAGCTTTCGAGCTTTGGTAGTCTTTGGCTACATGGAAGGGAGGTACATGAGGGCACGTAGGTGTGCTCATTTTGCCGTTCCAGAAATTTTAAGTGCAAGTAATTTGACAAGAATGGGTTGTAACAGTATGTTGCACAAGGTAGTGTCGTGTGGTCCAGTTGTGAAGAATAGTAGTAGCATAACTGTAGAACATGCATCGTCCTGCTTCTGATACATTAGGTCCTGCAGAGAGTCTCAAATGAATAGCGGGCAGATATTTTCCTGTTTGTTGTTCACCTGACATTCAAAGTTATCCAGATGTCTTTCAAACGTTAACAATCTCTTATTTTTCTTTGTATCAAAAACATTGATGTTGCAGAGCCACTACCCAACAGCAATTTGTATAGTACCGGTAGGCACTGATGATAATTTGCAGCAAAGTAAAATATGCAAACTTTGTGTCACTATTAGTCACGTGCATCTTTCATGGGAAGTGTGGTTTTGGTTTGTGTTGGTTTTTTATGCCCCAAATCAAAGACAAAAATGGCCTTGTATTCCTAGGTAGGAGAGATCTGGTGCTATGTGAAGAAAAAAATAAAATAAAAAAAAAAAATCTTTGATTCTAAATAGTTTCCAATAAAATAATAGTAACCACTACTGTAGCAAGCTGTCTTGCCATGGAAATGACAAAGAATTCAGGGGGACCAGATGAGTTGGCACTCTCTTCTGAAAAGAAAATTAAAACTCATTAAACGTTCCAGAAAAGCCTTGTTAGGATTTTGTTTTCATTGGTCTTACTGATGATCACCCAGCTTCAGTGTGGCCTGGGAATATCAATAAATGGATATGTAAAGCTCTCCTCTGATCTTACAAAGCCCCGCAAGCCTATTTGCTTGTTAAAAAGTTTTTCACAAGAAAAGAAGCCTAAATTACAGCTTCCTGTTGAGCTGTGAAAACTTGAAAGAATCCCTAGCTCTTAAATAAAGGCTTTTACTCAGATTTCAGTGTACTTAACAAAGGAAATACCACTTTGTACTTATTCTGTCACTTAAATTTTTGGTGACCATTACCTTTCCATTGCTACCTGCAGAATGCTGGTTTGGCACCTGATTCAGATTAGCATTTTGTTTCTTAATGGGCTGTATATTAATCAGTTTATCCTTGCAGGAGCATTAAGAAGGGAGCTATCCTTGTAAATGCTTTTGAGATTATTCTCCAGCAAAGGGAGGGTGACTGCAAGGAAGGCTGGCTGTAACGCCTTCCTGCCTCATTTGCTCTCGGCTTCCTTAGCATCGTTAGACAAGCTCAGCATTTTCCTGCTTTGGAGTTGCTGATTTTTTAAAATCTGATTTGGATCACTTTCTTTTGCGTTGGAAGCAAATAGGATGCTTTTCATCTTGGCTTCTTCTTTCATTCTTCCTCAGAAATTTTAGAATTCAGAGCAGCAAACCTTGTGTGGAAATGCAGCTAATTTGATAAACACTAAAAAAGATTCTGGGTCTTTTTCTTAGAAAACGTTTCTGAGATCTAATAATAGAGTAACATAAGTACCATTACTAATTTGGTTTGTAGACTAAGCCATATTGGAATCTAAATAGGATAAGTGAGCTATTGAAAGAGTTTATTCAGCTGAGTCTAAAATAGTTTTAAGGGTTTGCTTAACTGAGCAACTCAGCATTGGAATGAAAACCAAGACATTTCAGAAAACCAGGTTGTTTAGAAGTGATTGCATCTGTTTTCTGAACTTGATAACGGGATGTAAACTAAGGAAAAAGATGCTAGATGAAATGTCATTGTAGATAAAATGTGTTAGTTAATTCTATTAAATACATGCACAAACAAACAGTTCTTTAATGTTCCCCTGTGCACAGGCCATAAACGTCACGTATCTGGTAGAACAGAAATAATACACTTGGTAAAATCACTGCTGGCATTCAGACTTGCAGTATCCAGTGTGATGTGCAGATGGTGAACAGCACTGCCGGACAAAGAAGTTTTTCTCAGTTAGATTCAAAGAGCTTTTAACCGTAGGTCTGGAGGTCACAGTCCCCTTGTACACACGGGAAATGAAACATCAAAGGACAAGTGCCTTTCTATAGAAGCAAAAGTTGTTGCTGAGCACTGTACGGCATCAGCAGAGCTGGTTCTGCTTGCATCTGCACTGTAATTTTGGTTTTGCACACCTTATTTCAGCAAACTGCAGCCCTTTTTGGGTGTTTTTTTGGGTGGTCTTTTTTTTTTTTGTCGTCTTCTGGCGTTCTCTCCACTCTGACAAGGGATTTTGTATCTGAAGGTTGTGCTTGAGAATGCAGCGGGTGGAGCAAAGGGTTCACTTATTATGACAATCCATACTGTACCTAATGTGCAGTTGTTGGGTTTTTTCCACATCCAGCGCAATAGGAAAGAACAACAAATATTTGTCCCTCTCACACAAACTTATCATCTTGCTTGTTATTTGTATTCAGAATTTGGGTTTTTTGGGGGAGTGGTGTTGCTAAATATGCCCAGTGAATTTCAGCTACATTCAGAATTCAAGTTATGCTTAAATTTTCCAGCAATTACAGTAGCAGTCTTTCCTACAGTAACTGTTCTTTGCTCCAAACAAAACTCATGCCTGTTTTGCAAGGTTTGTACGGCTTTGCCCGATTAGACCCATCTGGCAGGAGATGTTTTCTAAGAATAGGTTTTGCACCACAATTGTTTTCTATGTTAAACCTGGTTGTGCAATGACGCTCTGCATCAGCTTTATATATAATCTTTCACTGTAGCATTTTTAATCTCCCACCATTATAAAGAAATCATAAGTGGCAAATCTACAAATTTAAGAGTGTATTCACAATTTTAGGCAGCTGTTCCAGTTCACGTTGCTGGCACCTACATCAAAGGCTGCATCTCCTCTGGGTGATTTTGCTGCCAGAATTCTTGTTCATTTGTGGCTGCTAATATAATGCTGCTGGGGCATGCGTATGCATTTTGCCAATTTTCATCCAATTTTCATCCAGTTTATTGATGGAGGCATGTAAGCCTAAAACAACTGCATAACAAAAATTGCCAGTGCGCTGGATTAGAAAAAAGGTTTAACTCTGAATACTTTCCTTGGCAATGCTTGCCTGCTCAGCAGCAGTGCTTGGAACGTTTTGTTCGCCCCATTTCTTACCTTTCTTCTCTCTTGGTTTATGTTCTCCCCAGATTTGACCCACGGAAGTTCGGTGACTTTCAAGTCTCACACTGCTTTTTCAGTGTTGGTTAGGTAGTTAATAGAACGTTAGGACAGGTCTGGGTCTCTCCGTATCAGCTGTATGGATGCTAGAAACTGTTACTCTCAAGTAAAATTAAATAAGATAGATCTCTCCACCTTTATATACTTCAAATTCTTGTTTTGCTACAAATTTCTTTTGTCCTTGGCATTTCTGTGTGATTCTGCCTCTCTTTGTTGGCAGTGGACTTATTCTGATGTCTTTAATTTTAACCTGGACCTTTTATTATGTAGATCTCCCTACAGCCTGCATATATTCGTGAAGCCGATAAGCAGTTATGGTCTCTTACTCTTCATCCCTCTTTACGTTACAATCTCTGACCATGTATAGATAGCTATAGAAACTTGGTTTTCTCGAAGTCTGCAAAAGCTGTCTTGATTCAATGGAAGTATTGGGCATTGAATCGGAACAATTTTAAATTTGTTAATAAAAAGACTAGAGAATCTCCTGGAGCATCAAGTACCCCTGGAGAAAGTCTTGGGGGTACTGATGGATGAAAAACTGAATATGAGCCGGCA
>NW_010517241.1:0-36935 GCF_000687285.1 Phaethon lepturus
CAGTGACAGAGCGGCTTTGGGGGGCACCTGGACCCCAGCCAGCGTCAACCCACCACAGGGGTGAATCTCTAAAGACAACGTCTTTCTCTTTCTTCCTCTTTCTCCAGCAAACCATAATAATCTATATTGTATATTTTTGATGTTCAGATTTAAAGCAAAATTAAGTCCTGCTTTAGCAAGCGTGCATACTGAATTTTCTTAAGTATTTTGCATTTATTGAATCCTACTGAAATCAGTAAAAGGTACCTAGAGGTTTGAGAATCATGTTTTTATATGAATGATTTCATTGACTTAAATGCAGTTGTTCTACAGAGAATACTTGTGCAGTCATGTCGAAAGTCTACATCCCTTATGCTTTACGCTGAATTCTTAAAATGCCAGCTAGAGAGAAGAGTCTTCAGCAAACCATGCACTTTAACATGTTGAAGCCTGCAGTGCAGTACAGTAAATGCAGATCTTCAAGCTGATTCCCTCACAATTTTGCTTCCCCTTCCTAGGATTCCATTTCTTTCCTATGCTTGCCTCAGACCTTTGAAAAGAGTGACTTTGAGGTCTGTCAGGACCGAAGAGGAAAGCTAACAATGTGGCATATGGAGGAAGGGCATTGACTTTCTTCATGGTAAATGTATGTGAACTGATAGCACGTTTGCAACCCTTCTTTGGCATAGATGTACTTTGATTTCTAGCCTGAGATTTAATTTTGTATTCAGTGTGAGTATTTTGCAGTTTGAGGTCTTTTTTTTCCCCGTTATTTTAATTCTTCCGTACAAAAAAATAAAGTCATTTTATGTTCTTGTCTCAGAGCTTTCAGGCAATGTACAAAAGTGAACTGTCGCAATAAAAGTGTGCATTCCCTTTTATAGATTCTTGTTATCTTTATTTTGCCAGATAAAGAGGGCCAGGATGGACACATGGCCCAGAGGCCATCTGCCATGGACTGCAGCCTTTCATACTTCTTTCTCCAGAACAGATCGATTGTGCCCTCTTTACACAGTGCTTGACCCTTTGTCTCTCCTGGGCCTCTGTGTCATCCCTGTGTCCTACAGGCACAATTATTTCTGAGTTTTTTTTCAGTTCTGAGTATCCAAAAGAATGTGAGGGTTGTGTTGCAACTCACCAGAATGATAGTTTTATGGTTCGATGCTGAGATTATGCATTGTATGCTCTCAGGTTTGATACCAAGGCGAGTGAGGTTATTCAAGGGTTCGAAGACTTTTGCAATGTTAGAGGATTGTTCAGAACAGAGACAGCCATGCTTGGGTGTTGTTTTAAGGAGAACTAACTAAGAGGTCCAAACCAGAGCCATGCAACTGTCTAGGAATTAAGCAGACTGATTATGGTGATCAGTTTTTGTAGTTGCTTCTTGGCTTTCATTCCTTTAACAGAGTAAAAGTACCAGATGGTACCAGAGAATGAATTTTCCTCAGGTGAAAAGTTTTTAACAAATTCTTTCATAACACAGGGGCAAAAAGGACGCAGTGTAATACTTAGACGCAGAAAACAAGCATGCCTGGTTGTTAATGCTAAGTATTCTAAGGGAGTGAGTAGAGAGGACAGAAAACTAGGGTAGGGTAGACCAGGGTGTGCATTACATGGTACAAGCAAGTATGACTAAAGCTAATGGGATAAAATGAAGAAAGAGGATTTATGGCCAGCAATGAATGTTGTAGATCCTGTGGAAGAGCCTGTGTGGTAGCAGGGAAATGCCCTCCAATGGCTGTAGCCATTGTCAGGCCAGGCTGGACAAAATGCTAGAAAATAATTCTGCATTGGTAGAGATAAGTATGTGGTGCAGCAGATACTTCTTTTACTCTCTCATAAGATAAAAAAGGCAAAAATGAATCACAACTGAAAAATGGGCACTCAGCTATGTTGGGTTCTTTCCTCAACTTTGCCTTTTGTCTACGCAAGGAGACTTGACCTTTCCATGTCAGTTCAGTGTAGAACTCTTACATGGGCTTCCTTTTCTCAGGACAGTTGGCAAAACACTAGCATATTCTTTCCTAGCACACAATAACCAGTTGTTCCTATGGGCAGGAATGGGCATTTAAATTACTTTAAATATTTAAAATTTGTTATCCAGCTGAGGTACAGAAGGTTATACTTAGTGCAGAGAAGCAGGTATCTTCAGCGGATACTTTCTTTGCTAGTTGTGACATAGATTCTTTTATATTTTTGTAGGCCTAGACCTACAACATGCTATTTCATATTTAAATTGCAGTGTTTCAGGATTTTTCATAACTGCTTTCCACAGTCAGTCATTTTCATTTAAGCTTCACCTCATCCTTTGAATAGTAGCTGGAGACATCATGCCTTAAGTGCTCTATGTTATTTTGCCATTAATGCCACCTGGTGTATATAACGTATGTGGTGATATTTTATTAATTGCACAGTACCCAAAATGTATATAAATCATTTCCTCTTCTCAATCATAAACTTTACAGAAAAGTTCAACTCAGGAGAACAGATATATACGCTAGTGGGCTTGATTTCAGAAGGTGTTTTACTACAGACAATGCTAACATAGCAGAGTTGGCAGTACATGTGCTGTGCTTCTTTATTTTTGGCCTCCACTTCTCTCTGTAGGATCCTAGATACTCAGAGGAGGAACTGGAACACTAATTAGTGAAAGCTGACTGTACACCCCGTTCCCTCCCTCATGCTCTCTTTATCTGCATATAGTTTTGCCATCCAGTCTGTTATTCTGTTGGCTCAGAACTATCATCTTGGATATCTTCTCAGTTTTCTTCAATATCTTCTAAGCCATTTCTCTTTTACTGAGAAACTGCCTCCTACTGACTATTCATGGTTGCTTGCAAGAGAAGTCATACTATTTTTACCCTCAGTCTCTCCATTGCATCCCCTGCCCAAAGTAAAATTTCCCAGTACTGCAGAAGCCACCACAAATAGATCCATTCACAGATCCTTAATTACTTCTTTCTTTCTTCCCTAGCTGAGGTTCATCAACCTTTGGTCTATGCTGGCTCTCCTTAGTCAAGGCTGATAAACCGTCACTGTTCAGACCTACTTTCCCTCGTACCTTTAGTTGCTGCCACTCAATCAGAATTCAGAAAGATAAACATGCTTCTTCATGTTCATATGCATACAAATATATATATCTTTTTGCATATCAGTTACCGAAACAGGTCAGAAACAAAGCAAACAACTGTAAGAACCCTCTGAGCAATTTTGTTAGGGGTGAGCAATCCCATACTCTGTCTCTGGAAGATAATCATCTGAACCATTTCTTCTGGTGAGGCTCTTGATTTTCTGCTGAGTGCACGCCTGTTGTATGCTTTGTGGAGCCAGAATAGCTCCTGTACTGCTCTTTTTTGCATAGATTAAATCTTTTCCTGTTAAAAGCAAACAGTGGTTTGTGCACTGCTAGGTATCAGGTAGACTTAACCATACCTACACCGGTGTAAGTGTTTTGCTGAGATCAGAGTATGTCTCTCTGGTTGGTATTGTTCCATCACACCCTCACAGTAATGATTCTACTAAGCATACGCAAAGATAAGCTTATTTGAAAGACAAATTTTTGGTAACCATGAATTCTGCAAACCAACCTGTTTTTCTCATATTTTTACATTAACTCTTGTAAGTGAAGTTCCCATTTTTCTGTACAGTGCACACTTCCTTTAAAGTGATTTTTTTGAATACAAGTTGGAAATACCAGTAGCACTGAATTTAAAAAAAAAGGCGGTGGGGGGGAGGAGAAAAATGTGCTATGGCTATAATAAGGCATAACTGCAAAACTGTAAAGCACAACTACCTACAACTCAGCACTCAGCTACACCTTCGAAAGGCATGGCCGGACACGGCAGGCAACAGACTGGAAATTCACATTTTAACCCTCAAGTCAGATACCTTTAAAATGAGGAACACTCTAGTAATGACTGGCTAGGAAAAGTTTTAGACAGCTTGGGTAACATCACAAAGTTTTCAGCAGAGGTAAACATCAAACACAGTTTTCCAAGGAAGTATCCAGCTGCCTTAACCATGAAGCCATTCTTATCCCTGTGCCATTCTCTGCCTCGCTCACACCACATGTTGCAGGATATTTCACCTACTGATGTGCATCCTACAGCCCCTTGAAATTCACTGAAAAGTTCAGGACTTTGGTGACCATGACATTAAAGGCTGTATTATTGCATGCATGCACCAGCCACAGATAACCTTAATTCCAGCGTTTTGTAATTCATAGCTTTGCAGATTTAATAACTTGCTGTTGTTACCAGATTTACTTTTAACAGGAAGTAATTTTCAACTAAGAAGCTATTAAGCATATAGGTCCTTATTTTGTTTCTGAATACCAGTAGTTTATTCAGCAAAAAATCCAGTTTAGCAAGCATAGTCATATATATGAATCTCATTAATGTCATTGAAATATGTAAGGATTTTGTGCCCCAGTCCTCTTACTGATGCCATTGGCATTGTTTGTGGAAAGGTGAGGGTGCAGGTATGGATGAGAGTCTGGTTTACAGTGTGTCTTGTAGTGGATGGTGTTTGTTTTTTTTGTGTGCTCCCCTTCAGAAGGATTCCCGTGAGAGAAGGGAGTACTGTTCCTTTTTCAAGGACGCTACTGAGCATGCTTGATGTGGAGGTGGTTGCAAAGGATGTGGATCAAGTCAGGCAAGGTGCAGCTGTCTTATAGCATTAGGATCTTACAGCTTAGGCCAGGGGACTTGGAGGTAGCAGTGAGTAGGCATCCTCTGAGAGGTGATAGGAGTAACTTCCTGGGGAATAGAGCAGACTGAGCAGTTTACTGCAGCTGAGAATGCTGTTGAGTTAACTAAAACCAAAGCTGGAGCAATGATCTGCCTGCAAAGATACCTGGGCAAAGAAGGAGCTGTGTGTGGTACAGACATGCCAACTTAGGCTTGCCAATCTTTCAGCTGAGTGTGCTGCAGCAGGTTGTTATTCATTGATTGAGCTGCAGGAAAGGATGATTCACTGCTCTCAAATTGGGTTTCTGAAAGAAAATTGGTGGGGGATTCTCAGTGTTCTGCAGAGCTAAGTAGAGCCGAGAGCCAATGCTTAGAGACCTTCTTCTACCCATCACTCAGAGAAGAGGTGAGGAGGAAAGGGCGTGTGACAAGTGCAGTTTTTTCACCCTCTGTTCCTCCAGATTTTCTCTTTTTCTGTTTGGGGGAAGTGCAGAAGGGAAACAGAACCCTGGCACTGCCAAACTCAGCAAGAGTTTCACTACTGGCTGCACTGGAGAAGGATTTAATCTCAAATGTTTTGAATACAGAATGGGAGATTGAAACAAATCTATATGTCAAACAGTCTGGAAACAAATAAAAGTGCCATAAACCTATGAGGCAAAAGGGACATGTTCTTGTTAAGCGTTCTTCGTTAAAAACATGAAGATTTAGGGGTGTATGGGAGAAACTAGCTGTTCATTTCTCCTAGCTATAAAGAGAATGAAAGGAGTTCCTTAAATTTACTCTAGCTGGAAGAAATTTACTTTTACTGCTTATGTTTAATTTTGAACACATTTCTAGAATATTGCCCAGTTCTCAGAATTAATGATGTACTGTGCTTCAGCAATTCCAAGAATTGTTTTGTACCTATTTCATTCCTTCAAGGGGACTTAATGTCTCTAAATCCACTTGACTGCTTTGAAAATCTTGATCTCTAAGAAGACTGTTCCACATGTGAGTGTGCTGTGTTTTCATAAACTAGTAAGGAGCTTATATATAAGTGTATGTACAAGACACAGTGAATGCTACAAACTTACTCATTTTTGTGGATGGTGATTATGGAAATGTATTAAACTAAAAACATTGGGAACTGGCATTATCATTTAAATGAAAGGACAGTAATACCAGTGGGTATATATGAAGTGTAGTGTAGTGACTTTTGCAGATCATTTGGAAAATTGTCTGTAGTAATGCTGGCACCAAAGTTCCTTTTTCACGTAAAAACCCCACAATATAAATCCATGTACAATTTATGCTGTACACATCATTTCAGTTCAGCATTACTCATGAATATATAACCAGTAAGATTAAACCTTACTGGTTGTTTAAGAGAAGAATAAGATATGGTATGCAAAGGGTGAATAATTGAATATAACTGTGGCTTGGAAGGGGATGAATGCAGTTTTAATTTAAATGTTTGCATCTCTTTGCACTGGTGGGATAGCAACATTAACTAGAAATTAATTTTAAAATTACTTAAAAGCCTTAGGGCTGGGAATGAGAGCAAGAATAGATATTTATGCATAGGTGCGGTTGTACAGACATAGACATAGAAGGAATGGAGTTTATTTGGCTGTCTTAGGAGACTGGCAATTATATGTGCTGATAGCAGTTGATCATCGTAGGCACTTTATAATCAGAAGAAAGAGGCATCAACAGGAGGTGATTTGTATAATTCTAAGACAGGCATTGATGATAGCTTAAAGCTTAGGTCATTTAAGCATTCAAGACTCCAAATGAATTCACAGTGCAAATATTGAATCAGATATTGTGGTAGTGCATTTTCAGTAGTCCCTACTCTTCAGGTGTAAAAAACCCCATCATGATAATCATGAGAAGCATTTGGGGGACACATTCTAGTTTACAGACACATCAAATTTCATCTGCTAAAAGTAAAATCTAGTTACCCAAAATTGGACATACAGGTCTAAAGAGTCTATTAATTCAGTATACTGCAGTATGTCAATGACAAAGGTTCCTCTTAAAGAATTTGTACAGGATAAAAATACACTGGGAGTGTATATCTCATGATGTGTTACAAACAGTTCTTCAGTTTTGCATGTATTTCAGTGGCCATAATTAAAGAGATGGTTCTCAGTAAAGACAAATTTCTTAATACTTGATATAATAAAAATAATATAAACTTAACACTTATAAAATAGCTGGAATGTCTATATTTTCCTGTTTTTCAGGGATAGAATCACAGTCGTAGAATAGTTTAGGTTAGAAGGGACCTTTAAAGGTCATCTAGTCCAAACCCCCTGCAGTGGGCAGGGGCATCTTCAACTGGATCAGGTTGCTCAGAGCCCCGTCCAACCTGACCTTCAATGTTTCCAGGGATGGGGCATCTACCCTCTCTGGGTAACCTGTGCCAGTGTTTCACGACTCTCCTTGTGAAAAATGTCTTCCTTCTGTCTAATCAAAATCTGCCCTCTTTTAGTTTAAAACCATTACCCCTTGTCCTATTGCTACAGGCCCTGCTAAAAAGTCTGTCCTCATCTTTCTCAGAAGCCCCCTTTACATACTGAAAGGCTGCAAGAAGGTCTCCCTGGAGCCTTCTCTCCTCCAGGCTGAACAACCCCAACTCTCTCAGCCTGGCCTCGTAGGAGAGGTGTTCCATCCCTCTGATCATTTTGGTGGCCCTCCTGTGGACCGTCTCCAACTGGTCCATGTCTTTCCTGTGCTGAGGGCTGTATAAATGGAAATATTACCTCATGATCTATATAAATGTGACCATTTTTAAAAGTGCTGTAGGTCTTCCTTGGAAAAATAAAATCAGATGAACGATTTTCAAATGAGAAAACATCTAATTTTGCAGAACTTGCATCAATATTGTCAGGCTTATGTTATTAGTTTGTTTTATCATTTAATTACAGCATCCTTCTTCTGTCCTCAAGTCTTATGAGATACCTTATAATTCCATTGAGAATTATCGAATAAGAATTAAATATTACAAATATAGGACAACAACATTTTCCTATCAAAGGATATTCCTTTGTTGTTCAAAAAAATGTTTGATGCTCATATTTTTAAAGAAATCCTTTGAAGTTAACTTCAATAGAAACTCTTACCATACAGACCAGAAGAGATTTAGTTTACTAATTAGCTGCTTCATTTTGATTTAGTATATATCAAAATAAATTCACATTTATAGATTTTTTTATTAATTAAACTTTTTAAAACATCTGTGTATGTGCTGATGGCAAACTTTTAACCTGCCTTTTTCTTTTATTTAATTTTCTTTCTTCTCAATTCCCAACTTGAATTCATGTTCTACATTTTTAGGCAAACACTGCACTCACCAATTGAAGAGCAGGAACTAGAAGTGATGCTCACATAAATCCGTATCCTAGAATGAGTTTCAGAGTCCATAATGGCAATTCCCCTATCATTGCCACCCACGGTTCTGTCAACTACTTCTACGAGCTCACCATAGTACTAAAACTTTTGTTCTCCTTTGCGCCTTTTCTGCTTTTCCGTCCTTCCCCTGCTGTGAAGATAAGATTTCTTACTTCCCATCCCATGTGCTTTCACATCAGGTAGGTATTTCTGAAGTGAAAATTCATAAAGGACATACGGGAATAATTTTTGAAAGGTTGGGTTGTAGGAAGAAGAGCATCGTAAGAGTTCAAGAATTTGGGAGAAGGGAAAGTTACGCATTTTCTTTCCTTTCCCTTAATCAACTTCTTTCTGTCCATGTCGCTTCTCAGTATTGAGGGCATGGCCCAGAATTTATCATTTTCGTCCAAAATCACAAATTACCTTCTGTGTCTTTACTGCTTTCTCAATCACATTTATTTTACCGTAATCCCATCAATCTCTAACAGCATTCAGCGAAGCAGCTCTTAATTAGGTAGTTTTAAAACTGTCTGTGTTGCAAATCAGCTCTACTGGCAGCTAAACTGCTCTTCTAGTTTTCTGGATATAGATGAGCAGAAGCTGACACAGCTCCAGCAAGCTGTGATGGTGAAAGGAATCAAAAAAATGCAACTGTACCCCCCTACACACAATCTCCCAGCCTTTGAAAGAAGACTCACTGGTATCTGCATTCGGTGCATCTGTTGATTTGCCTTTTGAAGGACCTGCTAGGTTTTATGCCCTCAGTATGCCATAGTTATGAACACTAGTCCTGGTTTCAGCTGGGATAGAGTTAATTATCTTCATAGAAGCTTGTATGAGACTGTGTTTTGGATTTGGGATGAAAATAATGTTGATAACATACTGATGTTTTCAGTTGTTGCTAAGCAGTTAAGTACTGTTCAGCTTCTCATGCTGGCCCGCCAGTGAGAAGGTGGGAGGTACACAGCAAGCTGGGAGGGGACACAGCTGACCCAGGCTGGCCAAAGAGATGTTCCATACCAGACAAGGTCAGCTACGCATTATGCTTATCTCTTTCTATGTAGCACCTACATTTTTAACTCTTCCTAATCCTGCTTGGAAAAAGAGTCAAAAGAATAGAAATGGTGTGCAGGTTTCTAAAAAATTCTTTGTGGTTTGGGTTTTTTTCATGGAGGGGGTGGTGGAATGATTTTCAAAGAGGCCTGAAATTTGGATTAATGATGCGTATGTTAGGCTTGAGACGTCGTCTCTGTTTTAGGTCTCTTGCTTTAAATAAATTTCTTAAAATAATGTCTTACAAAAGAAAGCTGGCAATGTTGAACTATGAACTTGCTGAAAATTATCATTAAAGTCGCCTTTTTGTGTAGTTATGAAACTGAAGAGCTATTGTGTTGCTCATTCAATTACCCAACTAAATTTGAGTTCGACTAAATTTGGAAAGATGAACTTTAAAATGACCGGAAGGCTGCAGTCTCCTGTATCCTGTGACTCCATCCTCTGCAAGAGATTTACACAACAGGATTCCTGTTTGGTCCAGTCCAAATCCAATCTTCATTTCATTACCTTTTTAGAAAGTGGGGAAATAAGTTTTTGTGCTACTACCTGTGAGAGGGAAGCAATTAAAAAAAAGTACAAATCTTTGACTTTAGAATCAACATATTTTCATTCTGAAATGTTACTGTATTTCATCCAAGCCACGTTAGTTTGTCTTTTCCATATCCCTTTGTTTAGACAGGCCTACACCACTAGTTCTACCTTAGTGAAGGGAAGAGGGTTTTAAAAGCTTGACTGCAGTAGTCTAGATGGTGAAGCTGGAGAACAGATGCTTTGTAAAAAAAAAAAAAAGGATGTACATAGGCAATCACTGCCCCTTGCCCTCCAAATTAATAGCAATCAAAATCTCTGGTAAACTCTGCTATCCCCCCACTCAAGGCAATAGACTCTGTAAGTTGTCAGCAGTTTCCAGCACTATTTTAGTTAGGAGGAAATACTCCAATGATTCTCCTCTGTGTGTTTTGTTTGAATGAAAACTGCTTTACTAGAAAGTAGGTTTTAAGTCTAATTGCAAAAAGTCTTTTTTTCCTTCTAATTATTCATCTGAACACTTCTTTAATGGAGCATTTGATTTATTTCAAAGTAATCTCTGCTTTTATATGTAAATCACAAGTTTTAGAGTGTGGTAATTAAATTATGCAAGGAAAATGCAAGGAAAAACTGTTTTAATCAAAAGGTAGAAATTCCATTAAAATGTTTGATACTTATTTATATAGCCATGTATCTCATTTTAGAAAAACTTTTTTTTTCTAAAAATTTGGTTTTCTGTAGTGTACCACTGTGGGCATGCTCCTTATGTTTCCCATCACACACCTGACTAGCTATTTCTGAATGGTCTTAGCCTTTTAGTATGAAGTGAAATTTTTGTTGCCTCGTTCAGGCACACAAAAATGTGAAAGATAAGAAGCAAAAGTATCTTAACAGAGGTAGCTATTGCCAGTCTGAACTACATTGTACACAGTGTTCGCAGGACAAGTACAATACCTATGGTAACCAAGAAGATTAATGTGCTCCATTAGGCAAGGCGTTGCAATCAGAAACCAATAATCGATACAAATGGCCAGTCTGACCCAGGGAAAGATTTTCATTAATTCTGGGTAGAGCTGTCTTGATTGCCTAAAGCACACATTTGGCAGTTTTTAGTTTGGAAGGGGAAGAACTGAAGTATTCTACTACCTCTAATGTTGACCAAGTAAATCTGTAATTTTTAAACAGCTCAACAATACAAGAGCTGTGAAAAAGCACTGAAGTTCATCTCAGCCTTCTAAAGAATTTCAAAGCAGACATGTTGTAGTAAACATTGTACTAAGATAAAAAGCTGCAGTAAGAACTAAGAGAAGGTAAGGAGCCCTAGTTGAGAATAAAACTTTTCCATGAAGAAGGGTTTTTTTCTTACTGTCTTTGGCTGGGAAATACAATAATAGTAAAAAGGAAACCCACTAAAGAAAATATTTCCTTAGAACCTCATTTTCCAAGTTTTTATGCCATTTGGAAATACTGACAGCAAGATGTCCGAAGAGAGAACTGAATGCTTCCACACCTATATTATGATGTTAGAAAAGAAATGATTTAGAGGGACATGTTTTTTTGGTTTTTCTCATGAGCTTAATGGAACTAGAAGATATGCCCTAAAGTCTTCCTAACAGTAGAATTTATGTTTCTAGTCACAGAATCACAGAATCACAGAATCATTAAGGTTGGAAAAGACCTTTAAGATCATCAAGTCCAACCATCAGCCCAACACCACCATGCTCACTAGTGATGGCGATGAAGGGCCACGTCCATACGTTTTTTGAACACTTCCAGTGATGGCGACTCCACCACTTCCCTGGGCAGCCTGTTCCAATGTTTGACCACTCTCTCAGTAAAGAAATTTTTCCTAATATCCAGTCTAAACCTCTCCTGGCACAACTTGAGGCCATTTCCTCTCATTCCATCTCTAGTTCCTTGGGAGAAGACACCAACACCCACCTCACCACAACCCCCTTTCAGGTAGTTGTAGAGAGCAATAAGGTCTCCCCTCAGCCGTAGAGTTTATTCTGCTCTCCATCCCTGTCTTCCAGCTCAGGGAACTGAATACCCTGAACATACTTAGTCTGGCTGTTAAAGACTGAGGCAAAGAAGGCATTTAGTACCTCAGTCTTTTCCTCATCCTGGGTGGCAATGTTTCCCCCCCACATCCAATAAGGGATGGAGATTCTCCTTGCCTCTTTTTGTTGTTGATATATTTGTAAAGACATTTTTTGTTGTCCCTTATGACCATGGCCAGATTGAGTTCTAGCTGGGCTTTTGCCTTTCTAATGTTCTCTCTGCATGACCTAACGAGATCCTTGTCAACTTTTCTTGAGTTGCCTTCCTCTTCTTCCAGAGGTGATAAACTCTCCTTTTGACCCTGAGTCCCAGCAAAAGCTCTCTGTTCAGCCAGGCTGGTCATCTTCCCTGCCAGCTCTTCTTATGGCACATGGGGACTGCCTGCTCCTGCACCTTTAAGATTTCCTTCTTGAAGGAAGAATGTCCAGTCTTCCTGGACCCCTTTGCCCTTCATGACTGTCTCCCAAGGGATTCTCTCAACCAGTGACCTCAACAGGCCCAAGTCTGCCCTCCGGAAGTCCATGGTAGTGGTTTTGCTGACCCCTCTCCTTACTTCACCAAGAATCGAGAATTCTATCATTTCATGGTCGCTAAGCCCAAGACAGCCTCCGACCACCACATCTCCCACCAGTCCTTCTCTGTTTGTAAACAGCAGGTCAAGCAAAGTCTCACTTACCAGCTGTGTCAGGAAGTTATCCTCCACACACTCCAGGAACCTCCTAGACTGTTTCCTCTCTGCTGTGTTATACTTAGATGTCTGGTAAGTTGAAGTGCCCCACAAGAACAAGGGCTAGCGATGGTGAGACTTCTGCCAGTCGCTTGTAGAAGTCCTCCAACTCACTCTGAGTAGTGTCAGCTCTCTTCTGCCCTCTGTCACTAAACTGTCAGCAGAACACCCACATAAGTTGCTCGTGGTACATGAACATTCTTGTGAGGAGAGGTGTGTTAAAGCACACGTGTACAAGCACTGAGCTTGGGTTCCCCCTATAGAGCCATTTCTTCTACAGAGTGTATGCAAAATTAGTGGATACCAACTTTGATATAAGCAGCTTGCTCATTGGAGTTGATACAGCAATGCAGTCATGCTGAGAGTGAATCTGCACTAAATACTTGACAAGGTGGTTTAAACTGTGAGAGGGTGAAAAGGGAAGAGCAGGCAGTGTATTTAACTACTCTTTAGCGCAGCTGTACCATCTTGGTACATGGGTAATGCCATATCCTAAAAGTAATACCAAGAATTCTGAAGGATTCATGATCATAGAATCATAGGATGATTTGGGTTGGAAGGGACCTTAATCTAGTTCCAACCCCGCTGCCATGGGCAGGGACACCTTCCACTGGACCAGGTTTCTCAACGCCCCATCTAACCTGGCCTTGAACACTTCCAGGGATGGGGCATCCACAGCTTCTCTGGCCAACCTGTTCCAGTGCCTCATCACCCTCATAGTGAAGAATCTCTTCCTTAAGTCTAATCTAAATCTACCCTTTTTCAGTTTAAAGCCATTACCCCTTGTCCTATCACTACATGCCCTTGTAAAAAGCTACTCTCCAGCTTTCTTGTAGGCACCCTTCAGGTACTGGAAGGCTGCTATAAGGTCTCCCTGGAGCCTTCTCTTTTCTAGGCTGAATATCCCCAACTCTCTCTGACTGTCCTCACAGCAGAGGTGTTCCATCCCTCTGACCATTTTTGTGCCCTCTTCTGGACCCACTCCAACAGGTCCATGTCCTTCTTGTGCTGGGGGCACCAGAGCTGAGCGCTATAGTCCAGGTGAGGTCTCACCAGGGTGGCGTAAAGGGGGAGAATCATGTCCCTCGACCTTCTTGCCATGCATCTTGTGATGCACCCCAGGGTGCTGTTGGCTTTCTTAGCTGCAAGTGCACATTGCCAGGTCACATTGAGCTTCTCAGCAACCAACCCCCCAAGTCCTTCTCCTTGAGACTGCTCTCAATCCATTCTCCGCCCAGCCACAGTATTTGTGCTTGCGATTGCCCTGATCCATGTGCAGGACCTTAGCCTTGTTGAACTTCATGAGGTTCGAGCCTGCCAAGGATGGCATCCCTTCCCTCCAGCATGTTGACTGCACCACACAGCTTAGTGATGATCCTGAGTAAGTACCAATTGAAGAGTGTGGTGTAACACTTATGTTACAGACTTTTGCCCTTTCAGCTTCTGAACTACTGATTTATAAGAAGAGCAATGTTTTCCTTCATATTTATAAGGCAGCTAGTAAATGTACACTACAGTAATAACCTAAAAATAAAAAGAAGATATGTCTAATGAATCAAGAAATAAAAGGCCAAAGAAACAGAGGCAGTGAAAATGGCTAATTCACATCTGGTTAATAAATGACATTTCAAAGGCATGGTTCTTGAATTGAAATGCAAATGAAAGAGTAAGTAGCCTATTCAGGCAATTGCAGGGAGGCCTTCCAGGTGAGGTCTTCAAAGGCATATAATCCAAGGAACGAGTATTAATTGAAAATTGTTGGAAGTAAGGTTCCTAGAGTTGTAAAATGTGAAATTTATGGAAATTTTGAAGGCATGAAAAAAAATTACAGCATGGTAGGTTCCAAATTCCTTCTCTCCTCACTCATCTTCCCTGCAGTTTGGGGGAAAGTTGAAGCACATGTAATAATCAATTACTTGTCAAAATTGTATTTAATGTGTTTCTGAAGGAGTGGGCAATGTATTATTTACCACGGCTCATATATAGTACAGCTTTTGAATAATGGCAAACAGATTTAGTATCAGAGAGGGAGCTGTCCTGCTGCACAGTAAGCACAACATTATTGGGTTTTTTCTTTTGTCGTTAACATATTTTCAAAATAAAAATATACAAACATAGGAAATGTCAACATTGTTGACATATATAAAATAAAAGATTATATCTCAAAGGTTCAGAAACAATATGTAAATACAGACAATGTTGTATTGCAGATACTGAAGCAACTCGAGTTTTCAGAGAAAAACTTAGAAAACGTAGATTAATAATGTCAAATGCATTCATTATAGTGTGACTGACAGAGTACAGCATCACAACTCAGCTGTAAATTTGGCCTACTCTATAAGTGTGTACAGATATATCTATACACATAAACGTATGTGCATACATGTGTGCACATATATTTCAAAAATGTTCAAAGTGAGGTTGGATGCAGCTCTGAGAAACTTGATCTAGTGAAAGATGTCCCTGCCTATGGCAGGGAATGCCACCTTGATAAATACAGGGTCCACTTCCACCCTACAGCTTAGATGAAGTCACTAGATACAAACCAAAAATTAATTTGGCCTATTTAATTTCAGTTTTTATACAATAATTATTTTCTCTCATCATATTTTCTGAATTTAACTGCATTGCAATGTTTAGGAAGAAGAGTTAAATCTGTATTCATATTATTTCGTTTCTGTTTTGCATTTCATACTATGTAGCTTTAAAAAATTACTTCTGAGGTGATGATATACTTACTAACAGTTCTAAAATCTGAGGGGAAGGTAACAATCTCTATGCATTATTGTTATCATGAACAATTTAAGTAGTATTTTTAGGTTTCTTTTATGTTGCAGCTGCTGCTCTCCATTTCTCTAAGTCAGATTGCAGTCACTGAAAGGCTGCTTACTTCCTCTCTATCTTCTTGCAAACAAAATGGCATATCTGTGCTAGCTGATTTATAAACTGGTGAGGAGGATGTTCATTTAGTTTCCAATAAACCATTATTTAATGGATTTTTAGGGCAGAAGAGTCACTGTTTCTCTTTTTGACTTTTTTTTTTGTCTTAGAAGTTTGTAGGAGGAGAAAAGTGGCTGCTGCTAGTAAGACATGTACAGGCATGTATCTATATTACTCCTTTATTCTGTTATTGCAGGATATAATTAACAGGATGCAGCTAGTCTGAAGGAGGCATATGCAACACTTATTCTTCAACCCTATAGCTGAAACAGGGCTTTGACTATCAAATCTAGGATGTAAGGAAAAACATATCTAACTTCTGACTGAAACTTTTGCCTTTACAGTTTGGTTACTCAGAAAAGTCATTATCTTAGAGTTTTCCATTTCTCTTCAGTAAGCTTTTTATAATTATTTCCATTCATTTACTTCCTAACTGTGTATTTTCTCATTCTTCCTGTGTTATTGACTTTACTTTGTTCCTTTGACCAAAATTCAGTTTGCCTTTTTACAGTAGTTTTTTTTATTTTTAAACCAAAATTTGCTGTGCAAAAAGGCAGGAGAGTCTCGTACAATATGACAGGTTCATTAATTTCTTGTATTTTCTAATATTACAGAGACATTTAGACTATTGGAAGATAGTCTTTGGCAACTGCTCATTTCTGTATGATTTTGGCTATAAATAATCCAAAAATTACATTTGCTTGAAAAAATGTATTATGATAGCATGAAAAGCAGGACCCTGCTTACATATCAGAGCACATATTTGCATGTCCTGAAATGTTGCCTTTATTCAGCAATAGTCCCATTTCCAGCTTATTTTGAGGCTGCATAGTAGGAGGCACCATAAAAACACATAGATACAGTGCCTACCTTGAGTTTTACATACTAATCAGACGAGGAAGAAGGTGGAAAGAGAAGCACAGCAAAGTGAAATGCACAGAATATCTTTCAAGCCAGGACACTTTACTAAGTTGCTCTTTCTGCCAGGCCCATGTCACCTCTGCTGCAGCCAGGTAACATTTATGGAAAGGTTTCCAATTGCATATTCTAAAATCTGCAAGAGCTGTGATGTTTTGGAGAGTGTCATGCTTCCTTGAATGTCACCATACCATAATGTCACTATATTATATAATCATAGAATCATTTAGGTTGGAAAGGACCTTTAAGACCATCGAGTCCAAACATTAACCCAACACTACTACGTCCCTAAGGGCCACATCTACATGTCTTTTAAATACCTCCAGGGATGGTGATTCAACCACTTCCCTGGGCAGCCTGTTCCAGTGCTTGACAACCCTTTCAGTGAAGAATTTTTTCCTAATATCCAATCTGAACCTCTCCTGGTGCAACTTGAGGCCATTTCCTCTTGTCCTATCGCTAGTTACTTGGGAGAAGAGACCAACGCCCGCGGCGCCACAACCCCCTTTCAGGTAGTTGTAGAGAGCGATAAGGTCTCCCTTCAGCCTCCTCTTCTCCCGACTGAACAACCCCAGTTCCCTCGGCCGCTCCTCATAAGACTTGTGCTCCAGACCCCTCACCAGCTTCGTTGCCCTTCTCTGGACACGCTCCAGCACCTCAGCATCCTTCTTGTAGTGAGGGGCCCAAAACTGAACACAGGATTCAAGCTGCGGCCTCACCAGTGCCGAGTACAGGGGCACAATCACTTCCCTACTCCTGCTGGCCACACTATTTCTGATACAGGCCAGGACGCTGTTGGCCTTCTTGGCCACCTGGGCACACTGCGGGCTCATATCCAGGTGGTTTATTTCCTGCAAACAGTAACAAAGCTTCTCTATGCTAAGGTGATCTTAAAGTAACTAGAGTTTCCAAAGAGATTTTTCACTGGACTATGGATCCTAAAGAGTCTTTACATTCCTCTGTACTACATCACTACCCTAAGAAGTTCCCCTGCCATCTTAAAGAATATTCAAGAAAGTCTCTATAGCCTAAATTGTTGAAGAATCACTCTGCTCTCATTGCCCTGGCACAGACAGCCTGTTCTGGAAAGCCGAGACTGCCTCCCTGCCATTACCAAAGTTAGTAACATCTGAGCTGTGACTACTGACTTATTTTCTTTGCAGTGTCTAAATGCCACTCCTTTCAGCCACTTCAAAACTCACCCTTCACCTTGTTTCCCCAGTGCAGTTGCATTACTTGAATTCATCTAGCATCTGGAAGTTCCTCACAAATGCAGTGGATGATATCTCAGATTTACAATGTTTTTTAATGTCCCACACTGGTATATAACTGCATCAATGTTAGATATTAAAAAGCCTGTTCCCTTAAAATTTGTGGTTAATGCTTAATAATTTTCAGAAATGTTCAGATTGCAGAGCGTGAGAATAATTTGCTAAATTCTCCTTACAAGCGTATCTTTGTCAGGCAGTCCTAAAGTAAGTTGAAAGCAAAATGGTTTATAGAAAATTAGTTACACAGCTTGTAAAATGCTCTACAGTGTTCTGCAAACAAAAGGGAAAATTTCCTGCAATTTCACAATTTTGTACTTGCTCAGATGGCCATTAACCAACAAGATGAAAATCAAATTTATTCTATTCATGCTATGAATTATCTATGATTAGCAGTGTATAGAATATGATTTTCTAAAACTCCTTTCATAGTCAAGGTATCTTCAGGCACTTTGTAAAAAAAAAAAAAAAAGACAAAAGACACAATAAACACCACAAGTGTACTAAATCTGTATAGGATCAAAAAACTTGCCCTTTTCTTTAGGCCAAGATTGACTTCTTGCTCAGTGACTCTTAAAAATCATGTTGCATAGAATCCTAAAAGTCCAGTTTTCTTTGCTATTTCTAGTCTTGTTCCAGGACCAGTAATACCTTATAATACTTTCTGAGGCATACGATGTCTCCTGCTGTCAACATCAAATCAAGATAGACTAGCACCTTGAGTGACTGTTTACCGTGCTACTTTCTTAGTGGTACGAATTCTATGCATACAATTTAAAATGGTAGTGCTGTATAAAACCTATGCTCCCTCTACATGTCTTAAGAAGTCATGGGCCAAGCTCTGAAGAAATTGCCAAAAAGGGATAATTTACTCGTAATACCTTTTCATTTTTTATTTGACTTACGGTTTTCTGTGCTGCTGTAATGAACTTGAGTCATGCTTTTTTAGCTTTTCTGAACGAGGCTTCTGTGTTCTGTGATACTTACATGACCCCAGCTAATGGGGCTTTAAGGAATCATTGGGTACCATACGACGTGCAGTGCAAGTTACAGAACCACCACAAGTCATGGTGATGCTGTGCACAGAAATGAGCTGGGAGTCAAATTTGCCTTCATGCCACTGCAGTGATATGATCTAGGCTGCAACAGGCCCGTAAGTAAAAAAGACTGGAGTAGCACAATCGTAACCTTTTCAGTTGTGGTAGCTATTTTAACATATCACCCAACTCTTTTATACACATCTAAACAACAACTTTACCAAATCAAAATCTATTCTAGCTACTAGAGAGGATGGTTTTCCCTTAGGCATGTGTAGACATGAGTACAAATAACCTACAACATCATTATAGTGATAGGTACAAAATCAACCACAATAACCATGTAGCCAGTATAAGGTCTTTTAACAGCCATAGCTGGAAACTTGGCTGGAATCCTTTAGCAGGAACTAGCTTCCTTGGGCAAGGAGCAAAAGAAGATGAGAAGAGTGTAAGCAGCTTGCCTGAGCCATCCTATTAAAACATGGAGAAGGACATGCTATTGTTTTATGAAATATATCTAAAATATAAAGACATACAGATACAACTGTATTTTTCCTACAGTTGTGTGTTGATGCGTACACAATTCAAGAGTATGAAAAATGGGAAAAAAGCTGCTTACTCACATAATGATTATCAAAGTCTTTTAGTTAAATGATGTTTACACTGTTCATTAATTGGTTTGGTACTTTTGAGAGCTACCCTGCCAGGTTGACACTCTAAGCTTTTCACACACTAAACGGCCAAAATAAGCAGAGCTTTTCTGCATGTCAAATCCTCACAGTGTCTTGCTCAGTACTAATAGGTTTGAGGGTTTGGTCGGTAATTTTTTATTCTTCAAACCAATTTGTCCGCTTTTTTTTTTCCTTAGACCATCACCAGGAGTGTTAAGTATTGTAAAATGCGGTCTGAATTTCTGTAGGTCTGAACTAAAACCATTGAGCCCTTTGAAGACCCCTCTTTCGAGATTTCACATGATAATATTGAACCTTACCAGCCTGGCCAGTTGTGAGCTAGTAGTACCAGGGTAACATGGCCCATGTGTTCTTTTATTATTAAGTCAGTCAGACCCTAGAAGTTTGCAACACTTACGTGCTTGCTTAGTAAGCAAGATCTATTATAGACTTAAAACAAAAATCCCGTGTAAAGGATGGTGGCCCAAGGAATTACCTGACGTACATATCAAGCCCCCAGAAGGGGATTAGCATTAGGAAAACGTAGTTCCACCTTCAGTTATTCTAGTTTGCTTAGTGACTGCTTTCCTGAGCCAGGGTCTGTGTGGCTGTGGCTGTGTAAGGTGGCAGCTGCTGTGCATTTTCTCCATGGCAGCGAGCTGGCAAGGGCCAGTTTATGTCAATCCTCCTTCCTCTGCCATGCAGGAAGGTGGAAGGAGTATTAGAGCGATGCAGCCCATTCTGGTACTCCTGGAGTGACAGAAGACAGCTTTAGACCATGCATGGTAACGCTTCGTAAGACTAAGTGACCCAGGTAGGCTCCTCCTGTCAGCAATTCCAGTGTCATTGCTTACTTGAGCTTTTGGGTGAATCCAGGATATTACGTATAATTCTCCATTTAGAGTTCCTCAGCTGTAACAAGCACATTCCTAATGTTAAATAAATAGTAGTATATTAAAAGCCTTTTCTGCTTTCATGAAATTCCCATCTAGGCACAGAGCAAATCCTCAACTCCTTTGTGCAGTTCTGAACACTGAAAGAATTTGGACCATTAATAGTTTGTCATGTATTGGTTTTTATGCCCATTTCATCTTTAATGCACTGTGCCATCCACACTCTTCACGGTGTCCTGGACACTGAGAAGCATCATCCTGCATGAAGCCAGATGCCGGCATTAGAAGTGGTTCCTAGTAAATGTAAGAAATTCTTCACTGTTGCAGTTGATTGATGACAGCAACAGGGCAGTTCACTTGAGACTGCTTCAACACAGCTAATCTTAAGTCCAATTTAATATTAGACACAATTTTCCCATCATGCAACTGGCTGACAGCAACACCAGAACATTTCTTTCATCTTATTCCTACACAGTTTAAGAAACACACATCCAAGGGCTGAAAAAGGTCAGTAAATTAAACAAAACCAAAAACTGGCATTATTTCTCTTCTTTCAAGTTTGCACAGAGAATTTTCCATGGCTGTCTGCTCTGAAAAGGGCTGTAATCCAAATGACACGCTGACGATCCGCTGATCCAAAATTATTTTTAAGGCTTGGGCAAGTGCTGTGGGCTAGATTCCGCTTTCACTTAGACCTCATTCCGAATACAGTGTAAACGTATAAAGAGGCAGAGTACTCTCATGGTCAGACATTACAGCAGAGGTGCAATTGAACCATTCCAAGGGTACGAATCCAAATTAAAATTCTGTGATGCAGAAAGAACAAACTAAGATGAAAGTAGGGGGAAGGCTGGGCACAGCAGGTGTGTGGGCTAAAGCACTGTGATTGATCTCCTAAGGATATTGCAGTCTGCCTCTGAGAGGCCAACAGGAAAGCTGCTTATCACGTGTAGCATTCACGACAAGCGAGCAGCTAGATGCTGACGCGCTGTAGAAAAAATGAAGAAACCATGAGATGTCAGCCTGGCCCCTGTGAGCAGGCCAGTCCTGGGATTTTAAAGTAATGAATTTCTTTTTTTTTGGGTCTCCTCAGCATCGTGTTTTTTGCTTTTGCTTTGAATGTGTGTTTGCTCAGATACCTCCACCTCGCTGGCCGTGCGGGCTCTGTCTCTTTGCCAGCAGCTAGCTGCTTTTCCCATTGCCTGCCAGAGCCATCTCCGAATTTGCTGCCTCAGCCAACTGTTCCTACCTTGACGTAGCCTGTGCCTAGCCCGTATCCTGCCTGAACCTCCTTCCTCATTAGCTTGGTGTTGAATTGGGTTATGCCAACATAATACTCTGTATTAGCTCAGTCATCTCCTTTCGGTTCAGCTGAGGTCAGAAGGTAATTGACAAGGAGCTTTATTGAATTTTACTGAATCAGACTGCGATTAGGATATTATTTATGTTATTGCAATTTATTTTCCAGCATTAAATATACCACTGTAAAATCTTGTTATGAGTGTCCAGAGGTATGGGCAACGTATGCATGTATGCAACGTATCACCAAGGTGATTTATTCATTTTTATTCTTCCTGTATTACCATTTTTCTTCCCTGTTGTTTTTTATGAAGGGAGAGAAAAGTGCATTTTACAGCCTTACTTGCCAGCTTCTTTTAGCAAGCCCTTTCACAACTGAGAAAGAATACTTTGTTACTATGAAGGAAATTTTGACACTATTAAAAATACTGTGTAAAATGTGCAGAGAGACTATCTGTTTAAAACTTGCGTGGAATAGAAATGTAACAGATACGGTGCTACCTGTTTTGAATCACACCACTGATAAAAATCCATGACTGATGCCAGTAGCCCTATCTTTTAGCGTTGCATTCTCATAGCTTGCCTTGTGGACTAAAAAGAAAAGCAATACCTCATTTACCCACCCAGTTTTGGTGACTTCATGGCACTTTAGGCATTGGTATTAGCCCAGGCTTGTTCTGTAGATTTCCTACTGTCAAGCTTTATCTCCTAAACCTGCCTTTCCAGCTTGGAATATACAACCGTTTTGTACCACTAGGGTCAAAAGGAAGGCAGCTTGGACGAGGAGGGTTGAGCTGTCTTCTGTCTGCACTGTTGTTGGGGAATTGCACGAGAATTCCAGATGTTAAGAGGCATGAGGCAGAGAATTACATTTACAAGAATGCTTGTAACTATGTACTTAGTCTCTACTCAGCTTCAAATTAAGCAAACTACCTTACAACACTAGCAGAATTCAACGGAGGGTGAATTCTCCTGGAGGCAGGTACAAGTCTTTGCTAAAAGCCTGAACAACTGCTAGTCCTTGCAGCCATATTGTGTTCTAATTTGATCACAAAAAAAACCCCAAACAGTAGTATGAAAAGAGTAGCTTGGTCAAGACCCTGAGCTCCAGGCAGGATTAAACATAAAATGTAAATGTGGATCCTTCTTTATCAACGTAACAACCTCAGCTCACTAAAGACTGAGATAGTATTTTACAACTATATATATGAATCTTCTAAAACATTAATATATCTTTACAAATGTAAAAATGTGTGTTACTTAATTTTTGCATTCTTCTATAACATCTTCATGTTCACAGGCCCCAGTTCTCCTGGGGCAATTTAACCACTCTGATATCTGCTAGAAGGGCAGCACAGCAGGAAACAATCCAGATTTCTGGATTGCAGGGATGGTAACTTCTTAACACATGTGACCTGATGAGGGCAGGTATTCTGGCTGGACATAATACTTACAAGCAAGGAGGAACTGGTCAGGTTGTGAGGTTCAAGAGCAGTCTTAGTTGCAATGACCATGAGATTGTGGAGTGTGGGATCCTGCAAGGAGGGAGCAAAGACCACAGTCCTGGTGTTCAGGACAGCAGATTTTTTCATGTTCAGGAGAGCAGACTTTTTCATGTTCAGGTATCTGCCTGGAAGAATCCCATGAGATACAGTCCAAGAGATAAGAAGGTCCAGAAGAGCTGGTTGATTTTCAAGGATCTCCTCCTCCAAGCTCAAAAATGGTTCTTTTCCAAGTGCAGGAAATGAAGCAGATGTGGTAGGAGGCCCACATGAATGAACAAGTAGTGCTGGACAAAACTCAAAAATAAAAAGGATGCATACAAGAGGTGGAATCAGGGCCAGGTGGCCCAGGAGGAATATAAAAATTCTGTCTGAGAGAAGAGGGATAGCATCAGGAAAGCCAAAACCCACATGGAGTTGAATCTGTCAAGGGGAATGGACAGCAACAAGAAGGACTTCAATGGATATAAGAGCAGCAAAAGGAAGACTAGGGAAAATGGGGGCCTGCTGCTGAAAGGGTTAGGGGACTTGGTGACATGGAAATGGTTGAGGTACTCAATGCCTTTTTCACCCCCATCTTGATGAGTAAGTCTGGAGCCATGATGACTTACTCTTGGTGGAAGAGGATCACATTAAGAAACATCTAAACAAACTGGACATACAGATACCTATGGAATCTGATGAGGTGAACCCACGATTGCTAAGGGAGCCATCCAATGTTATTGCAAGGCCACTCTTGATTCATCAACACCCTCTTTAATGATCTGGATGATGGCACAGGGTGCACCTTCCACAAGTTTGCAAATGATAGAAAACTGTGAGGAATGACTGATACACTAGATGGTTGTGCTGCCACTCAGAGGGACCTTGATAGGCTAGGGAACTGACCACACAGGAACTTCATGGTATTCAACAAAAGGAAAAGCAACATCCTACACTGAAGAAGGAGTAACTGCATGCACCAGTATATGCTTGGCACCAACCAGCTGCAGTTTAGCAGAAAAGGCCTTGGGGGTCCGGGTAGACAAGAAGTCGAGCATGAGCCAGCCGTGTGCTCTTGAGGCAAAGGAGGCCAACAGCTCTCTGGGCAGAATTAGGAAGAGAATTACCAGCAGACTGGGGGAGGTGATCCTCCTCTACTCAGGTCTGGTGAGGCCATCAGGAGTGTTGTGTCCATTTTTGGGCTCAGTACGAAGAAAGATGTGGACATACTGGACTGAGTCTAGCAGAGGGCCACAAAGATGATAAAGGGGCTGGAGCATCTTTCATATGAGGAAAGACTGAAAGAGTTACAACTGTTTAGCCCAGAGAAAATAAAGCTCAGGAGGAGATCTGTTGGGATCACCCTGCATGGCTCGACCTTAAGGAGAAGGAGCTGTGGCATTGAGCTGCAAAGGGGCTGGAGCATCTTTCATATGAGGAAAGACTGAAAGAGTTACAACTGTTTAGCCCAGAGAAAATAAAGCTCAGGAGGAGATCCCGTTAGTATGGAAAAATATCTGATGGGAGGAAGTAAAGAACATGGAGCCAGGCTCTTCTCAACAGTGTCCAGTGGTAGGATAAAAGACAACGGGCACAAACTGAAATACCAAGAAATTCCATTTAAACATGAGAAAAAACTCTTTTACTGTAAGGGTGGTAAAACACATGACAACGTTGCCCAGGTAGGTTGTAGAGTTTACATCCTTGGTGATGTTCAAAACCTGACTGGATGTGGTTCTGAGCAACCTTCTCTAGGTGACACTGCTTTGAGCAGAGGCATCGGACAAGATGATCTCAACAGCCCTCTTCTAATCTCAGAGGTTCCACGACCTTATTTTTCTTACGTCTCCCACTGGGACATTGTCTAACTTTGAACATCTGAACACAAGAAGACACTCTATGAAACAGTGGAACAGTTGCACAGGAAGGTTGTGGAGTCTTCATCTGTCGAGATATTCAACCCTGACTGGACACAGTCCTGGAAAACCTGCTCTAGCTGACTATATTTGAGCAGACACAGGTGGAGTAGATAATCTGATTAGGTCCCTTCCAACACCTAAATAATTATGTGATTCTGTAAATAACCAGTACAGGCACGCCAAGTCTTTAGGACAAGGTTGAGAAGAGGCAGAGTTCTTCTATGTTTTGAGTTTTCTTTTTCCTGAAGTTTTGTCAGGCACTTTTACATACAAACTGAGGAGCAAATAAAAATGGCTTTTTCCAACGTGAACTTAAATTTACACTCAAACACAAGGAACCATAACGGTGCATGACTTGACTTACATTGTGTTTGCAAATAAGCGTTAAAGACAGAAACTATATTACTTGTGAAAGATTGTAAAAAATATAGATATTAGTGACCATTCATTCAAAGATGGTTTAATGTAAAACATCGCTACATTCTGCCTGTTTGACTCTAGCTTCTACTGGCACAGCTGTGGCTGGCCCAGTGAGGGTAGTGGTTAATTTTCAGGGTAAATCACAGGCCCATTCTCTTTGTGGTGGTGGCCGAGAAGTTAGGTCTCTGAACTTCTGCCATACCTTTTGTCACTGCTGTTTTGGCAACTCATGGATGTAAACTCCTGGCCAGTGCTGCACATGCATCCATTTCTCTTTTCTCTTGTGGGATTGCAGCAGCAGTGACACAAAGTATTAAGTGCACAGATATGTGAATTATCTGTGAAGTACTTCACAGGTTGTTGGCCCAGATGTGCGTATCTACTACATGTAGATGTATTTTATACTTTCAGGCAATAGTTTGACATCAGATGGATCCCATATTGCTTGTCTTTCTTGAGCAAAAGCAATGTACAAGATAAAATTGATGATACTTGTTCCTGAATAATAAGTCATAAAGATCTGCATGAACAAATCACAATGAAGGGCGACTGAGTAGTTAGAAGTATAGTTTATGCTTTAAAAACATACTAAAGTAATGGATATCATATTAAATGAGAAACCTTCAGTAAGAAGTCAGTTGGCAAATAAAAAACTGAAAAGTAAAAAAACCCAACTTGCGCATATAAATCAGCTGAAGCAATATATTAGAATACATTTTAAAGAGAAATAAATTAGAATAATGTAAAGAAGCTTTATAAAAACATTATTATAGCTGATTATGTTTTGACAGTATGATTAAACTTCATAATGCATGTGGTTTGACTCATTTTGATAAAATTTTCTTTCTCTTTTGCAGAAGATGATGCGGTCATCCGTGTTTCATATGTTCATACTAAGCATGGTGGCTGTAGATGTGATTGTTGCTGCTAGTAACTACTACAAAGGAGAAAATTTCAAGAGACAATATGATGAATTTTACCTAGCTGAGGTAAGTATGCTGAAATGACTATCTGGATATTTTTCAAAATAAGCTGAAGGAGAAAATGTGAATGTCAAGCACATTTTAGTATATAATTTTTTTATTCCCTTAAGCATCCTGAGAATTCTTTGCTAACTTGTTCAAGTTCCTCTGACAATGGCTGACAGCCCTATCTTACAACCTTTTGAAAGGTAATTTCCTCAAACAAAATGTCAGTGGTAATGAGCTGAGGCTTAAGTATAACATCTGCAGGCAATGCATGGCTGTTGAGCTGCTATCTTCCTCTAGCAGGAAATTTAACTTCAAAAAAATGACAAAACACTGTCTTTAAAGAATATAGTACTTCTTCCTAAATCATCTTTATTCAACATATACTTAGCTGCAAGGAGGTCCTTAAACATAATCAAAATAGTGTTGCAAATAGCCAACTTCAGTAACCTCAAGAGCATACTGGGAAAAAAAAAAATTATTCAGTCATGAATTTGGTGGAGGAGAAGGCTGTGCTCCTAAACCAGTGAAGTGGAGGTTAAAAGTTTCTTTATAAGTGACATTCTGGCAGGGACCCTGCTTGATTAGCTGGGTCATTATCTGGTCAAGGATTCTACTGTAGAGCATGCACTAGGGGTCCTAGAAACTTGCCTATGTCTCTGTTTAGTACTATTTAATTCAGTTTAAAAAACAAAAAGACTTGAAGTCTTTGGTGCTCATGTACAGGCATAGTGTCAAATAGATATTTGTTTTTCCTGAATCAAGAGTGAAATCAGTAGTGTAGCATTCTTTATTAAAAACACTTATTTCCATGGGCACTGTGAACTGTCACTTTATCTGAGTATAAAGCCACCAGTGCTGAAATTCACCGAGATCAGTTCTCTGAAAATGTTGATCATGGTTGCCTGGATTGGGCACGTCGAGCTTTACAGTTACTGCAGTTTCCTTGACTTCAATAATTACACAGTACTTCTTTGGAGCCAGAAGGGACATTCTTAGGTTACAGCAAGATAGATTGATAGCATATAGTTTGATGATTGGGGTTTTAAATGGCTAAATACATTTGAGAGTTAGGATCAAATGCCCAACTTTAAACACTTTAGTCCATAACATCATGATGCTTTATGAAATCTCCCTTTTTTAAGGACGGTTGAATTGATACCCATTTTTTAATTTATCTTAGTTTTAGAAATTGTATCTGATCTCTTAAAATCTTATGAAGCAGAAACTTCACCAGTTCCAGAAGAAAAATGAAAGCAAAGAAAAGTTAAAGGTAGCACCAGAGTCCAAACCCTCAGAAAAGTGCAGATTGTAGAGACGTCAGCCCTGCATCATGCCCTATTGTCTCATATACCACTGGAGATAGCTGTAGTTTGTATGAACAGTGAGTACATATTGGCCCAGCCAACAATTACAAGAGTGATTGGGAAATGTATTATTTTTATTTTATCTGAAGTTCTGAGCATATTTGAAAAACAATACAAGCGTGAAAGAAGATTCTCCTTATTAGACATTGGAATAAAACCAACAAATACTGGATTCTCTTCTGACACCCCCCACAGATTTGAGGATAGAAGTGAAGACAGGGAAGCTCATTTTAATCTGTCATAGTTTAACCCTGGCCGGCAGCTCAGCACCACACTACCACTCGCTCACTCCATCGCAGTAGGATGGATGAGAGAATTGGAAAGGTATAAGTGAGACAACTCATGGACTGAGATAAAGACAGTGTAATAGGTAAAGCAAAAACCACTCACACAAGCAAAGCAAAACAAGTTCGTTCACAACTTCCCATCAGCAGGCAGGCATTCAGCCATCTCCAGGAAAGCGGGGCTCCATCACACCTATCAGTTACTTGGGAAGACAAAACATCATAACTCTGAATGTCCCCCGCTTCCTCCTTCTGCCCCCTTCAGCTTTATATGCTGAGCATGATGTCATATGGTATGGAATATCTCTTTAGTCAGCCCAAGTCAGCTGTCCCAGCTGTGTCCCCTTCCAACCGCTTGTGCACCCCCAGGCTGCTCACTGGTGGGGTGGGGTGAGAAGCAGAAAAGGCCTTGGCTCTGTGCAAGCACTGCTCAGCAATAGCTAAAACATCCCTGTGTCATCAACACTGTTTTCCTCACAAATCCAAAACACAGCCCCATACTGGCTCCTATGAAAAAAACTCTATCCTAGCCAAAACCAGTACCATATCCTAGGGCGGAATCAAATAATTAAGTCAGCATTAAAGCCTGAGATAACAGACTTTTCATGGTAGGCGTTTTCGCTTTATGCCCAGGATACAGCAAATGGAGCCTGGATTCTAAACAAAATAACATTAATTCTATTTATATTCAAAGTAGGAAACACTGCATGTGCTATTTCTATTTTGGCACTGAATATATAGTATAATTATGCTTGTATTAATCAGTGCTTGAAACACTCTCTTCAACATCTATTTCAAGTGTAGGGCTTGGGGTTTTTTTGCAACAGAAATACTTGACAGAGTTTAATAATTCAAGATGAGTATATCATGTAGACTAGTGTGTTATAATTCTCTCCCATGAAAAATATCCATTTTTCTTTAAAGATATATTTTTCTGCATCTGCATAGCTTAGATTACTGATTTATTAGTGGGGAGGTTGCCAGAAAACTCATTTCTTTACCTTCTACATGTTTACTTTTCTAAGTATATGAGGTAAATTAGCCTGGAAAAGATAAAAATATTTTGTTTGATTGTAAGGTATACTATTTTCATGTCCATTTGTTGTTTTTCTTTTTTTTTTTAACCTGTGATGCTTTTCTAGAGAGGCTATAAAAATCAAACAAGAACAAACACCTAGTATCGTATAGCAGGAGGTATAAAATATAGCATCAGAAGAGCAGAAGAGTAAAAAAAATCTTGGGAGAGATGAGAAATTGATAAGATAGTGTGATTTCCTACTAGGTTATTGTGAAACTTGTTCTTTGCAGCAAAGGGCGTACAAAGAAATTGTTTTTAAGAGCTTTGAAGAGGGTGAATACTCAAACAATGTGAAGTATTCCACCGTGGCTGGTTTGTTTGCTTGGTGAGGGAGACTGTTCGGAGCAGGAAGCACTGGTGTTGCTCTGTGTTTTCCAATAGACTAGGCTGCAGAAAGCTTTCCCTTCAGAGAGAGCTTACCTGAGCAGCCAACAGCAATGGGGATTCCCTTTGCTAAAGGAAATAGCCCAATTACAGAAAACATATATGGCTTTCTGATACATTTTCCAGAAGTCATCTTGGAAGCTGCTAGCCTTAGGTGCAGACGCGGTCTAGTAAAATAGCTCACTCGTCCATTATATGGACCACACGTTCCAGTGGCCTAGAACTGCAGAAATACATCCACTTAAATTCAGTAGACAAATCTAAGTGAAGTTACTGAAATACTCAGTATCAAGAAAAAAAACACTATTTTAGCAGGGCCTGTTGCAATACTACAAGGGGTAATGGTTTTAAACTAAAAGAGAGTAGATGTAGACTAGATAGAAGGAAGAAACTTTCTACAATGAGAGTGGTAAAGTACTGGAACAGGTTGCCCAAAGAGGTGGTAGATGTCATCCAAGGTCAGGTTGGACAGGGCTTTGAGAAAGCTGATCTAGTTGAAGATGTCCATGCTCATTGCAGAGGGGTTGGACTAGATGACCTTTAAAGGTCCCTTCTCACCCAAACTATTCCATGATTCTGTTATTTTCTTTGTTGGTAAGAGAAGAGAGACTCAAGAGAAAAGGAGGCAAAGGTGAGACAAAAAGATAAAAAATAGAAATTAATTCTAAACCCAGATTCCATTGGTTGCATAATTTTGTATAACCAGTAGTAAATAAGAGTTTCTGATGAGCATTTCAACTTGTATACATCAGCCCTACAGGTGAAGCAAAACCAGATTTTTAACAGTATGACTCAAACTGCCACATCAAAAGAGGTTACAGACTAGAAGTCTTGTTGAAGATGTGTGAGATTCCTACAAGTACTACTTTAAGGGGTGTGAAAACCAGAGTTAAAAATCAGGTGCTGCTATACACTTCTTCCTAGGTTGCTTTTGCAGTCTGACCCCTTGCACTGCTGCCTTTGTGTAGCCTTTGCCCTGCCCTGGCTGAAGGAAAGATTGAGTGCTGTGTCAAATCTGGTAGCAAGGAAGTGCTGGAGGTCTGTGCCCTTAATCCCACTGATCTTGTCTTTCCCAACAGCCTGATAACCTTCAAATAATCCACAGTTACAAAGAAAACTAACTGGGTCTGTCACTGTTGGATGTTGGCTGATACTGAGCTCTGCCTCTAAAAAAGAAAAAAAACAAAATGTTAAGGGGCTACTGGCCAAAGTTCATGTTGCTGAAGGCAGCATTAACACCATAAAGCTTCCAGGTGACTGAGTGGGAGGTAGCCCTCAGAGAAGCAACCCATTCCTGGTAGCTCCTCTTTGAGATCCTCAAAGCAAAATTGGCAACCTGGTGGAGGGTGGCAGCTCATGTGTTACACCTGCCTTTTCTGTGTGGGTCTGCGCTGGCTTCATATGTGAATTCGCCTTTCCCCTGTCTCTACAGCAATGAAGAGAGTGATTTCAGCTTAAAAAGAAATAGCTATAAAATTGTATTACATGTCACACCTAACAAAAAGTTGTAGTCAGATCTGATGCTGAATCTTCTCCTGTAATTAATTACAAGGAAGGAAAAAAATACAAGCTCTGTCAGCAGGAAGACACGTGTATAAATGTAATCAGATGTTATGCAAACCGTTTGATACATTTTTAAGTGCTAGTGGTTTGAATTCATTTGACAAGCATGTAAAATGCAAATGATCCCGCCCACACATTTTTAGAATAAATTAAAATACACTTAACATCGTATTTGTTAGTCTTGTCCTAATAGGAAGCCTGTGTACTCTGAAGCGTGTATGTGTGTGTTTAAATGACATTGTTACTCCACCTGCTCTGAAGCTCAATTCCAGCTGCTTTCTACCCATTGTTACTTACTCTTTCAGGACTCAGATGTTTTTCCTTTAAAAGTGAGCTTTCGTTTTAAATTTTTTATAATACATTTTCCTTGTGTTTCAGACAGATGTTTTCATGTAAAGGGGTAGTTTCTTCCAACTTTGCTCATTGTTCTCCTTGAGCTGTTGGAGCTACCAGAGCAAGGGCTGAAAAACTGGCCAGATACATTCGAGAACATGAGCATGAAAGCGTACCTATGCTGCATACAGGGATCCTTGTACGCCTGAAATCACACAAATATTTCTTAGTAGCATTTCTTTCCTAATGTAAAGAAATATTTGGAGTGCTATGAAACATTTTACCTTGATTTAATCATTCAGAAGATATTTGAAGCCTGATAACTATTTTGCATGCCTTGAGGAAGCCATGTAATGTAGCTGGTAGCACTGCTCGTAAACAGCTGTGTCGACTAGGGGAATAAACATAGGACGTAAACTTCAGTGTTTAATTTACATCTGCAGTCCTGCTTGTGACAGTCCTGTACACATAAAATATGTGAAATTTTATTTAGCTATCACACAAAACCCCTCTTTAATGTTGATAAATATATTTTAGATGGACTGGAGAGTTTAAATTTTAAATAATTTAAGTACTTACGGCAGCGTCCCAGAGATTGTTACGGTCAGATTCAGGATTAAAATTTTAGTCTCTGATTTTGTTATCTCCTGTCAAATCCAGTAAACCTTACGGCTCGCAGTGAATTAATCTCTCCATTTTAAAAGACTAATAACGCTTTTGCTCAAAGAAGGTTTTAACCCTATTTTGTAAATGTTTGCACAGCATTTTGAATGTATTAGTTGCATATAGATGCCACCTGATGTTATATCAGTGTCTTTTTTAATCCCCAAAGTGTGTAAAGGGTCAGAGAGGAAAATTGCTGAGTCAAGGAAAAAACTTCTTTTCCGTTGGGTTTCCTGGCTGCTGGGAAGTGAGGGAGAGAGTATCTCAGAGGATATACAGTGGTAAATTAAGAAGGCAGGTGAGGAAGAAATATGTCTAGCCAGAAGGATTTTCGGTTCTGAGAGAAGAAAGAAAAAATGAATTTTGAAGATGTAAACCTGCGCAAAATTGTCTCACTTTTTTCAAGATTAAACATCATGCATTTCAATGTGTAAATATTCCAAGAAAGGCCTCTGGAAGAATCTCACAGTCATCCAATGCCTACAAGTAGATTTCTTCCCCTGTAACTTCCCACCTGACTCTCTTTGCTCATCTTCTTTAACAACAACTCTTTTTACAATTGTGCAACTTTACCAATTCGGGACTGAATTTTAATTCCCTCTTTTTTAAATTTGTTCTAATGCCTAATTCCCATCACCCCATATTACTGTGATTGTTTTAGAAAACTGTAGTGGCAATTTTCAAACAAGAGACCTTAAAACTGATTTGTTCCTTACATCTCTTAAAATTCTTCAGACAGCTCATATGTGTTGCTTCACATTTTGAATAAAAATTACATTATTTTTTTTCCTTTTTATCTGTATACACAAAGTGAAAGGTCAGCTGAATGGATTTACTATTTCATGCTTTCCAAATCGTGGAATCTACATGTCTGTGTTGAGACTTCAGAAAATTTCATAAATTTTAAGGAAGAATATGAGCCGATATGAGGAAATCTATTATTGATTGTTTATTCTGTTTATAAGTGTTGTTGTTAAATATTATGGAGATCTTTATTTTTGCCATAAAAAACCTTGATAGACATCATGACATAGAAACTTGTAATTTAACTTGGTGTTTTGAATGCATCTTTCTTGTTTTATATATTCGTCTAGGTTGCTTTTACAGTTCTGTTTGATTTAGAAGCTCTCCTGAAGATCTGGTGTTTGGGTTTCACAGGATACATCAGCTCATCACTTCACAAGTTTGAGTTGTTGCTTGTAATTGGAACCACTCTTCATATTTATCCAGATCTCTATCACTCTCAATTTACATATTTTCAGGTATGATCAGCTACTTTTACATTTTACCCTATATACCTATTTAAAAAATTACCCATCAACATTTCACTCTCAATTACTTCCATTCTCAGACTTCTGATGTTCTCACAATATTAACTCATTTTGAGAATATCTTTAAAATGACAAATATGTCTGTTTTTAACTGTGTTTATTGGGTGGATTTACAGAAATTGGATTCTTTCTATCTTTGCCGAGAAGTCCTTTCTCTTTCCGGTAACTTCCATTTCTTATCTAAGCTACACTCTTCAGTAGGTTCTGGATTAGTTTATTGACTGTCCTTTGTTCAGCTTGGACCTTGCATACAGCTGTTTAGAGCATCACGTTCCTGTGCTGTCCACCACTGCTTTCCTGACTTCTGTCCCTGAGGCCTCAGTACACTTGCTGATGCTTCTCCAAATCTTCACCTCTGTGGCAGTCCATGCCTAAGAGTCTCCACTCCAGTTATTGTGGGCCTTCTGAGGTCATTTCTCCAGAGTCATCTTAGAGCTGGTTTTTATAGCTCTCCAACCATTCCTTAGCTAGAGGGAAACTGTGGTTATTGAGGCTCGTCCTACGTTTTCAGTTTGGGGAAGAGCAGGAAGGAGAGACAAAGGAAGACATTAATTCAGACTCCTGATGCTTCCTCTGGCAGCCAGTCCAACCAATTCCCCATTCATTCTCCATGAAGTGCTTAGGGTTGCTCCAGTTGTGGGAGAAAGTGTTGAGATTCATTATAACGTGTTATATTCTACAGTGCTAAAGAAAGGGATTTTTTTTTTAAATATATTAAAGGATTCATATCTGTCCATTATTCAGAATGGATTGGCATGGTGAATAATTAATAATCAATAAAGGCAAATAATAAATCATCAGACACAGTCCTGTCAGGAAATGTGATTAGCTACAGTGACACACATTGTAATTAAGTGACTACAGTATGGGGAGAGCAGTCTCCCCACGTGTGGGTTGAAATATGATGGCCTTTTCAGACTTCTGCAAATGCCATCCTGTATTTTTTCTAAATGCTTCTACACACTGCTCAAGAAAGCTTTCAGGATGATGAATTCTTTTTTTTTTGCTTTCACCTGGTATCATTTGAAGGCTCGTAGATGGTTATAGCTTTGATTTCACTGTCAAAATACGTAAAATGTTGTTATTCAATGTGGCATGATATTCCTAACCTGCAAGAAAGGATGATCTGTCAGGAGTAAGCCATTGCACGTTTGTGTCAAAAGCACACAGGAAACCTAGCTGGGAGCTCTCAGTTAAAACAGTTAGCAACTTAGTTAATAGTTGGTCCGTATTTATTACGGCAGAGTCTGCTTACATCTGATCATTTCTTTCTAGGAATTTTGAGTATAAATTACGAACACATTGGACTAAGTAGGTAGCATCATCACTAACTAATAGGATTGAAAGTATACTTAAAATGTAGCCAAATGTTTATAATAAAATAGTAAGTCTTTTCTTTTTAATGGATTTGATTAGTTTCATGTGGCAGGGATGGTGGTGGTTTTTTTTAAAAAAATGCTAGCTTTTATGACAGAAAATGTCAGGATGTGATTTTCTTTAGTCCAAAATATGTGAGACATAGATTTCATGAGCAGAAACACCTGCTACACTGAAAGACTTGGGTTGTATTTTGCAATCCAAATCCCCTAAGAGGCAAATGACAGTGAGGTTGGAAAATACTTTACCTTTGATGTCGCTTTGTAAGGGAGGTACACACTGTATTCCCCTGCAATTAAGCTTCTGGGCAAGCTAGATAACACGTTTTCAAAGCAACCAAGGTCAAAAAGTCTTTTTCACATGGATACTCTTGACGTGAGGCAGATTTCCAGGCCTTTAGGTATTAACAATGACAGGTTAAATGTGTTCCTTGTCAGCCAACAAAACGGATTACTGAAAACAGAAGTCTTGCTTGACACATTCCAGGATAGTGAGCAGAAATATCATTCGGTTTATCTAGTCTTCCTTAACATATATTTAAGTCTGCATTATTCTTTGGTCTTTATCATTACATTTTTCCATCACATCATTCACTCTTCACTACACTGGCTACTCTCCACCCTCCCGCCTATCTTTCTTGCATTCACTGTACGTTCATTCAAAACACTTGGCAAAGCTCTCTATGAAAGAGTACAGCAAAGCGCCATTCCATGGCTATAATCTATAGAATGCAAAATCAGTGGAGAAATCATAGAATTCACATGTTATTGCAGAGATCTGTAATAAACCGGCGTAAAAGCAAGAGATTGAAACAGAATTTGGCCTATACTGGACTAAGGAGACGGTACTGTATTTGTGCTTGGGGAAAATATTGCTGAATCATTTTCTGAATAACTGTCATCCCTTTTAGGAGATGCAGCCATTATTTGTAACAAAGCTGTGGTTCCTCTTTTGTATTTTTCTTTTTGATTTGATTTTAAATATACTTTTATATTTAATGCAAATACTGCACCTTCTGCAGCTCTTAAATTTAATACAATTTGCGACCCAATTAACTAGAAAGCATAAATGTTCATTAGAGTGTACTTTTGCTAGATTCAATTTGTCACCTAATGAAAAAAACAAATAGTATCAATAAGATTAGTGTGTTGCTTAAAGGTCAATTAAAGTTCCACAAATGAATGGGGGGAAAAGTAAGGCAGATAACACAGTTTACCTAAAGCACTACTCGGAATACCAACTAGCATGAAATCTTCACCCCACTGGGGTCAGTGTTGGAACTAGTATTAATGAGAACAGAGCGAACATTTACATTGAGAGCAGATCTTGTAAGTAAGAAGGCACCATGTTTACATGTTCATAGTGCTTGGAAATCTCACTCATCTGACTGTCTGTCACTGCCTTGGTAACCAGTTTCATGTACTCAGATTATGTGTAACGTGATGACAGTACCAATGTGAAAGAAAGGACTTTATCTCACTTTGTTCTAACATTGTGAAAGTGAAGCTACCTAGTGTAACCTCAGTATCTAGGACCCTTTTTAGCTACTGAAGACCGTGAAGGCTCATCCCATCTCACAAAAGGGGTCTGGTATGTTTGGAATAAGTTGCTGTCTTGAGTTGGCTTTCTCTCTCTCTCCACATTGGCAGTAAAGCCTAGATGACTAGCATATTCTGCGTACCTGACAGATAGGTAGGGAGATTAGTTTAATGCAAAATGCAGAGGTGTACATTATTAGCAAGCTGCAAGGTACAGTGAAGTCTCTCTGTGAACAACTTCTGTCAAGCTTATTTTCTCTCCAAAATACAGTACTTGTATTTGACTTGTACATAAGATCAGCCTATAATTGCACTGTAATTCCTACCTTTTGGTTTCAGTATGATCCTTGTGGAAATATAAGTGATACCTTGGGCTAGAGAGTCTTTTTCTTGTAAGAACTGCAGAATTTCATTTGCCCCATATGCTGCTGTCTCTTGTCTCCAGCAACTACTGTTGCTGCCACTGCCTCTCATTGATACTGGTGTTCATGTCGCTGTTTGTGCTACCATCAGAGGCAGAAATAGGAGAGTCAGAGCCGTCAGTAGCTTTTCCAAGGTAGACTCAGCAGCGAATGGGTCAGGAGTTCCACACACAATCACAGTTCTGCTGTCACTACTAATACTGAGAGGTGCCAAATATGTCAGTGGCAGACAATGCTGTTTCCTCTGATATTGGGAAATACCACCCAAAATTTCCCTTGTTGTATATATGTCGTGGTTTAGCCCCAGCCAGCAGCTACGCACCACGCAGCCGCTCACTCACTCCCCCACAGTGGGACGGGG
>NW_010517241.1:36966-44949 GCF_000687285.1 Phaethon lepturus
GTGAGGAAACTCATGGTTTGAGATAAAGACAGTTTAATAAGTAAAGCAAAAGCCGCGCATGCAAGCAAAGCAAAACAAGGAATTTGTTCACTACTCCCCATGGGCAGGCAGGTGTTCAGCCATCTCCAGGGAAGCAGGGCTCCATCACGTGTAATGGTTTCTTGGGAAGACAGACGCCATAACTCCGAACGTCCCTCCACCCCTTCCTTCTTCTTCGTCCCAGCTTTATATACCGAGCATGACGTTATATGGTATGGAATATCTCTTTGGCCAGCCTGGGTCAGCTGTCCCAGTTGTGTCCCAGCTTCCCGTGCACCCCCAGCCTGCTCGCTGCAGGCCAGCATGAGAAGCTGGACTGTCCTTGACTACTTAGCAACAACTCAAAACATCAGCACTTTATCAACTTTTTCTCATCCCAAATCCAAAACATAGCCTCATGCTAGCTTCTATGAAGAAAATTAACTCTACCCTGCCTGAAACCAGGACAATATAATATGAAATAGCAAAATATGTTCATTACCAAACTTAATAGGTTATACGGAACACAATGCCAAGCAATTTTGCCTTGTGTCACTGAAATGGAAAGATGATCTGTGGAAGAAGGGTTGGCAGTTCTCTGTGTGAATATGTATAACAAATAACTTAGAATCATAGGAAAATCTAGGTTGGAAGTTGACACTGTTCAGGACCCTGTCCATTTAGAATAAGTTAGAATTTTAATTTACCTGGCACGGCAGTAGGTACTCAGTTGCTAAATCTAGACATATATTTTCATCTCTGCCTGAAGCTGTTCTTATGTTTGGTAACACACTGTAAGCCTTCATTGGTCTGTAATTCCACATTACATTCAGATTTACTATCTGTGGTATGTTTTGCCTATGTCTTTGTTCCCTTTGTTACCCCAAAAACAGCATTACCCAACTACATTTCTGTGATGACTCTTTGTGACTGGTGAGTTGATTTACAGTCTTGGGGGCCTTGAGTATCCTCCTGTGCCACTCTCAAGACTTCTGCTGTCATCCCATGCCTGTATGCCTCGATGCTGCTTTTTATGAAAGGGTCATAGATAATTCATTCTATGCAAAATTACAGCTTGTTATTACTATATGTTAGAAAAAAGGAGATATGTAACAATAAGCATTGCACCACACAATTGTGAAAAGCTAAGCAAAAGACAAAGTAGGTTAACAGGTACCTGGTCATTGCATAACTGCTGTTGCTAGCTATAACCAAGCTCCAGGAAAGTCAAGATAAGTACAGACAAAACCTGACAGGTCCCAGGGCTTGCGTTCTTAACCTAACACCACTTTTGGTCTGCTACAAACAGTGGCAACCTGATATTTACTGGGCTGCAAGGCTTCAAATCCGTTTTTGGCCTTGAAGTCTCCGATCCTGTGAAAAGATGTTGATTAATGTGATAATCAAATAATTAATACAGTTGTATTTTCTCTTCCTTTGCAGGTTCTTAGAGTAGTTCGGCTTATAAAGATTTCTCCTGCTTTGGAGGATTTTGTGTATAAGATATTTGGACCAGGAAAAAAACTTGGGAGTTTGGTGGTATTTACTGCCAGCCTTTTAATCGTAATGTCAGCAATCAGTTTGCAGATGTTTTGCTTTGTAGAAGAACTGGATAGATTTACAACCTTTCCACGGGCAAGTATAAAAAGCATTGATTATTCGTTGCTTGTTATCATTTTCTTATCATTGATTTATCATATTTGTCATTACATTAGCAGTCTTCCTTTCCTTCTGAGAACCATGGAGCATGTCCGTATATGTAGATAAAAGAATTGTATTTTCTGGGTGTAACAGTCTTCCTGTAGTCCTTCAGTACTAAAGTTTGTCTTTCTTTGGGTTAGGTGTTCTACTTCTGCTGTTGAGGGAATAGAGAACTTTCATGTACACACCCTGATGACACGACAGCATATGGCTTAACAGTACTCTAGCATGTTACAGAAAGAAGGTTCATGCACAACTGTGAATATTAGCCACAAAATTTATATTAAACATGTCTACACATGATTTACATCTTCCTATTATGAAAGTGGTTGTTCTTGATTTATACAGGAATGCTTGTTTTACACAGGGTTATGAAACCTGTCTGCAGTGACAAAATAAGTGTTTGCCTTTTGGGTATAACAAATGCATATTTATGGGCATTGCGTTAATTCAGAACAGAACATTGAAAATCAGTGGAAATTGGAGCTAATGTATTTATTGAAGCACACTGTTCTGAATGAAAATACTGGCATTTCTTTAATAGCGGATTAGATTGAGTGTACATGGATTGGTTCCAGTCACAATTTATTTGTTTCTGTCATTCCAGCTTGGTTATCCAATGTATCTATTTTAGTGAAAGTGCATTGGTTGGAACAATTAAATAACAACGAATAAGGCAGCCTCAAGGGTCATGCATTTAGCAAATAAAATGGCTAGGCAACAATTTGTAATTATCAACCTGGACTTGATATATGGGAAGCTGGCCATCAAATGTAAGGCAAAAAATACCTACCCACAGGGAATAATTTAACATCATGCTTTCTATTTCAGAAAACGTGCTTAGAAAAGCAGCCAGTAGGATCATTAAGAATTTAGTATAATTCATTTCTTAAATGCTGAACAAAGCAAAAAGAATAAAGCTTTTCTACTGAAGTCAAGCCTCTGTCTAAATTGAGTGATAGTACCACCTTATTGTATGCCCAACTCCCATGTATAACTTCTGAAAAAAGCTTCCAATTGCAAGATTGAAATCATCATGGAATTTGGTTTTAGTATTATTTTTATTATTTATGCAAAATGGCAATGACATTCCTGAAAGATTTATTGTAGTATAATTAAAATAAGACAGATTTACAACAGCCACCTGCACATTTTAACTAGATGAATTGGTATAAGTATCTGAGAAAGATCATCCCACAGGAAAACATTGCCAAAATATATCAAGATGTTAGTAAAGTTTTAAATTATTTTGGACATTTCAATCTGAAGCCATTTAGGCCTCAATAAGAACTATGATATAGATATATGTATAAAATACATGTTTGAAGAGTGAGAAAATATTTACTACAGTAAATTATACAGTTTTTCACAAAGAGAAAATAGCCAAACTTGTTTCCTATTTTCTGACTTAAGTTTTGGAAAAACAGAAGACCTGTTACCAGGAGTGTTCCAGCAATACTGAATCGAAATATTTTTAATAATTTTTATGTGATAGACAGAAGCAAGAGTCCCTCCTTATTTTTTATTTATCGTTAACTTATTTTAGGCTTCAAGTCCTCCTTAAAATAAGCCTCCTTATTTTCTAGTTATTATTTATTTCTATACATATTAACCTCATTATGAATGGTTCAGAAGTATACTTTACAGTATGCAGTTTGTTTTTGTAGTTTTCTAATGAAACATCTCTTGATAGGGTAGTAGAGTCAGTGAAGATTTTGTACGCAAAAATTATGTTTGATGGTGTGAGTGATGGTGTCCCTCCAGAGGAGTGTGTCTTCCTACCAAAGGCTGGGGGATTCCCGCTGGTGTTTGCTTTGAATAAAGACCAGTGCATCAGTCTACAACGAGACAATTACAAAGTACGCGGTTTGGGGTTTGCCTGGAATGTATTATTTTCAAAATGACTGAAGAAATACTGGCATTACTATATAACGTAGATAGTGTGAAGTCTGCATCAGCAAAATTTGCTACAATAAAGAGCGAACCTAAAATGGCCAGGGCTGCTGCTGTGGAGTTTTTCTGATATAAACACAGAAGAGGACACACTAACAAAAATGGTGACAGTAGAGGCTAAATTTTGAGTTTGTACCTTACAGTGCCTTCTACACTGAAACAGACAAAACCTAAAATAATTTTGAAACTGTAAGTGCTTTATAAGCAGGCACAGTATGGGTTTTGGAACAAGTAGACCTCCGCCTTTCGCTAATGCCTCTAAATTGCATGTTTTCACATGATTTCCTGACAACAGTCAATAGGCACAAGCTCAGTGTTGCCATGGCTACAAATTTCACCCTTCTTTTGGCCGTTGCAACGTCCCAAATGGACTGGCTTTCTCTCTAATACCAAGTATAAAAATACAGTTGTTGGCTGTACTGTTTTTAACTGATCCACTACCTCTATTTTTGCACGTCTTCTTGGGCTGCACATACTGAGCCGCAAGAGGACAGGGGGCAGCTGGGCCCCCCGGGGAAGGAATGGGAGGGGGCGTCTGTTAGAGGTGTCGCTGTAAGATGGCCACTAAGAAATTTTAAAATTCATTGTATGGAAGACAAAATATGTTGCTAGTGTCTCTGACTTCCGTGCCCCGGTTTCTCTTGGAGTTTGAGACCATGTGTTGACTGCTCGTTGTCTCAAGTTAGAGAGCTGGGAATTCTCCTCTTTTAAATGGGTCAACACAAGATGAAAGCCAGGCCCAACTGATCTCAGCAGCAAAAATCCCCCTGTCTTCAGCAAAACCAGCACATCACTCCTAGCCTTGAGCTCGGAGAAAGCTCAAGCTGTGAAATGTTAGTTCAACCTAAGCATGATCCACTAAAAAAGTTGAACAATGTAGTCTTAATTCTCTGATGGAGTTAAAATCTCAATGCCACTACCGCATTTTTACAGGACGGCTACTCTTCTCTCAGGGTATTATTGAGCGCTTATGGCTATATTATGAGAAAAAGGTAAGTTTACACAGGTAGAACAGATTGCAAGCATTTCACAGAACTGGCCTAAATCCTCTTAGCTTAATTTGCAGAAGTAATCCCACTGATTGTAGGACTGCTTCCATGAATAAGGCCATTGGGATTTGGCCCATAATATTTTACAGATAAGCAGCAGTTACAAGTCAAGCACATCATAACTCTAAGTAGTAATTTGTGTGGCACCACCCCTGTAGTAGTTGGACAAGATATGAAAACTGGCACTTCGGCTCGTATGTTCCACCGAACCTTTGCCAATCTTCTACTATAAATAAAAAGGTAGATTGACTTCCATCATCAAAACAGCTAATTAAGTAATAGGGCATAAATACGCAAAGAAATTGACAGTCTTTTCTATAACTCGAATTAATTCAGAAAATCACCATTTACATAAATCCCTAAGTCTCATCTTCACAGATGTTGATTCTGTCAGCTAGTTGCATTTCAAATTAATTTTAAAATAAACAGTGGGAAGTATACCTTTCAACTAAAAATAACTTGCTGTAAAGGAAATTGCTGGGTGTGAAGCACATACGCATTCTGCAGTGCTGTTATTTTCTTAAAACTAATGTTTTATCATATACTAGACTTAAATGTTATAATAAAATGTTTAAATTACATTCAAAGGCCATTTTATGTAACTATATGCTTTATGGACAGCTGTTTTGGGTGGAAGATTAGACTTTTATGATGTTAAAAGAATGTCTTTTCCAAATTACTCTAGTGCTTGTATTAATGAGGTGTCCACAACATAGTATTGGAGGTATCTTTAGACCTTGAAGAATTAACTAAAATACATTTTTTTAAAAAGCAATAAACTATGATAATTCAGTATGATTCGGAAGAAAGGGTACTGCATTTCTTCCATTACCCAGTCCCTCAGGTGTTTTTAAAGCCGGCAGCGGGGTGTATTACTTCATCTAGTGCCCACCTCCTATTTCAGCGAGGAGCATCTCACCAGTCAGGTGCGACCACCGCTGCCTCCCTCCTGCTGGGCACCCAGGCAAGCAGCGACTGCCTGGGTTAGCTTCACCTCCCCATCACAAAGGGAGGCTGGGAAGCAGTGCTGGGCACTGATGGGGTGCTTGTCTTCTCCACCCCCAAGCACTACTGGAAGCTGTAAAGGAGGCTGAATTTCCTGCTTGTTTCACACATGCTTCTCTGGCTACAGAAGGCCTTTCCTAGCTAAAGTTTTGAAATTTTTCCTTCTCTGCTTGTTTTGCGTGGGGAGGGACTTGAGGTATTTTGCAGAGCTACATAGCGCTACAGGCGTGGGGAGGAGTGGCTGGAGAGCTGCCTGGTGGAAAAGGACCTGGGTGTGGTGGTCCACAGCTGGCTGAACATAAGCCGGCAGTGTGCCCAGGTGGCCAAGAAGGCCAACAGCATCCTGGCCTGTATCTGAAATAGTGTGGCCAGCAGGAGCAGGGAAGCGATTGTCCACGGCACTGGTGAGGCTGCACCTTGAATCCTGTGTTCAGTTTTGGGCCCCTCACTACAAAAAGGACATTGAGATGCTGGAGCATGTCCAGAGAAGGGCAACGAAGCTGGTGAGGGGTCTGGAGCACAAGTCTTATGAGAAGCAGCTGAGGGAACTGGGGTTGTTCAGTCTGGAGAAGAGGAGACTGAGGGGAGACCTCATCACTCTCTACAACTACCTGAAAGGGAGTTGTGAGGTGGGTGTTGGTCTCTTCTCCCAAGTAACCACTGGCAGAACAAGAGGAAATGGCCTCAAGTTGCACCAGGAGAGGTTTAGACTGGATATTAGGAAACATTTCTTTTCTGAGAGAGTGGTCAAACATTGGCACAGGCTGCCTAGGGAGGTGGTGAAGTCACCATCACTGGAGGTGTTCAAAAAATGTGTATTCGTGGCACTTCAGGACATGGTTTAGTGGTCATGGTGGTGTTGGGTTGATGGTTGAACTTGATGATCTTAAAGATCTTTTCCAACCTTAATGATTCTGTGATAACAATTCTTGGTGTTTTGTTGAAGTCTTTTTGCAGGACCTTCAGTGTGATTTTTTGTAAGGAAAGGAATCACTACTGTAATTTTGCACAGTGTAAGGAGTCTGTGTGTCTGGTTGTCAGGCGGCACTAGTTCCAAGGGAGGATCTGGCCACAGGTCCACAGCATGGTAGTTGAGGCCAAGGTTGCTGGCAGGAACATGCAAGTGGAGGGCACTGTGCAAATTCTGGCCCCCATATTTAGACTCTCCTAACACATGACATAACAAAGATTTTAGCTGACATGAAGGATTTACAGGAAGGTAGTTCTGAGCAGTTTTCTCTGTCTGCTGCTTCTAGTTTATGCTAGCCTTTGTTCTCTGTGGGATCCGCATGTTCAAAGGAAAGGTTGGGACATTACATTTGGTCAAGATGTTGCTGCTGTAGAAATTAAAGTCTTATGCTTAACTTCATACTCCAATGTCTATGATTGCTCACTTGGATGCCTTGATCTCTTCCACGTACACCTTAGCTTCACTTCTTATGAGTGATTTGGACTAGTAGGATTAATCATCTCTGAAAATTTGATTAGTGTGATTTAATTCTGAAAAGCATCTGTAAAAATAGATCTCAAACTCCATGGTCTTAGTCTTACTGTGTTTATGCTTCTGTCTGCTTCACAGAGTGCCACAGAACATAGCAGCAATAAGAAACTGGGCTGGATTCTGGTGTGAGTTCTTTTGTGAGACCCAGCAGGCAACATTTTTACAAAGCCCCAAGCAGCTAAATGTTTGAGAGCCCTCTAACAGTGAAACTGCACCGTGGTCCTTACCAGCAGTCAACGAAGGAGGGCCAGACCCTGAGCTCAAGCACTGGCCTCCTGATACCAATGCTGCTTGGCTGTTAACTTTCTTCCTGCTTCCAGCTCTAACTCTCTCCAAGGCAGTTCCTGGGCCGGGCAGGGAAACAGTTCTCTCCAGCTGGGCACTCCAAAAGGCAGTGCCTTGCGGGACAAGATGCACCAGATTCGATTGTCCCTGCCTTACTCGGTCCCCCTACACCACCCCAGCACTGCACTTGCAGGCCCTTCTTTCAAATTTTAAGCATATAGCACACACCCTTGATTTCACAATACAGAAACCCGAGTGTGGCAAGCCGTGCCACACCCTGATCATTACTTCAGATAGATGGAAACGGCTCCTTGTCACCAAATATTAGTGATGTGTTGTGGCCACAGGGACATCACATAGGGCCAGGAGGAGATGCAGGACCAAAGTGCTATATGCAATGCACATGGACAGTCTGATCTAGAGTAGTGTGGTGAGTTGACCCTGGCTGGGGGCCAGGTGCCCCCCAAAGCC
>NW_010517242.1:0-2349 GCF_000687285.1 Phaethon lepturus
TTTCCTCACGTGTAAAATTCTGTCCCAGGTGCCTGAAGTAAGTATTTGCTGCAAAACAACACTGATAGTCTCAGATGCAAAAGCCCTGACCAGAAATGGGCAAAATGAACCACAGCCTTCCAGGAAACAAAGGCCTCAATGAAAGTCTAATTACACCTAGGAAGAAACTCTACATTGCAATGTTCCAGAGACTTGTAATTTGGACTAAGCAGGTTTCCCCACAGGAATTATAAGCTGGTCCTACCCATGCATCATCCTTCCAAATGCAGAGTTGTCGTACAAATGTTCTATTACAAGAAAAATGCCATCGCCTTTTAGGACAGGGAAACCAGCATCACAGCATGAATGACACAGGCATTCCTATTTTCTGTTGGGAGCCAGCCTCTCACCCTCCTTGCTCTGCATTCAGAGCCTTTAGCTGCACTATGGACAAAACTGCAACGTTTTGGCCATGTATCAGCCACAGGCAAAAGAGTGACTTGATGATCTTGAAGGTCCTTTCCAACCTAGTGTTTCTGTTATTGTGTAATGTCATTCAGTGACGCCCGTGTCGTCTTGTAGTCCATCCACTCCAGAGGTGGAACAAGAGACGCTGCCAGGGAAGACTGAGGCAAAGAAGTTGTTGGGTACATCACCCTTCTCCTCATCCAAACATAAAAGATTCTAAAGGCCATAAGCAATATGGAGCTCAGTTAAAGACTCCGTCATCAAAGTATTGGCTTGAAGGCACTATCATCCTTCTTCAGCACATGGGAAACTTGGAAGGCCACGACACTAATGCAAAGTTGACATCTGTGCCTAATGACCACCATTCACAGGAATCATCATGCAACACGAAAGAAAACTGATGAACCCACAACTTGGCCAGTTGGAGTCCAAGCAACGTGATATCCAAAAATACCTTCAGACTCACTTTCAGAAGTCTAGCAATGAACCCTGGGAATTGACAGTAAACATGCCATTTCTCCACCCGTACCTCCGCACACACAGCACCCCCAAGAGTTCTGCAAACCCTTCACAGCTTGCATGGTTGTCACTGATCTTCATCACTTGCAGATAAATTTCTCAATCTTTTAATCTTTGCAAGATTACCAGCCAGAATGAGGCCCAACTTTCGACCTGGACAAAGAATCAAGGCAAGAAGGGAAAGGTACAGAAGTGTAAGAATCATAGCTTCACATTTCAGAATTGTGTCAATTCTAGTAGGTAGGCAGAAAAGGTAACAAGATGATAACAAGTGCTCACACAGCAGCATACAAGATACAAGATGATACAAAGAAATATCTTCTTTGGGTAATAAGAAAAGGAAAATGCAAGGAACCACAACCCTAGGCCTCGTCTAGTAACTAGGACAAACTGTAATTCTACACCTTCGTTTTAGCCATTTCACACTGTATCACAGCAACCTCTTCCACCTGCCCTGTTGCCCTGTTTCTGTACAGGCAGAACTCTTCACCCTGACCCAATTTCAGACACCAGGAAAGCTCCCTCTGCAGGCAGAGGGACAGGCACTGACAGAAATGTTGTGCACACAACTTCTCAGAATCTCATCACTGCAATGGTGATGCCTGCAGAGATTTTTTTGCTCATGCCATATAATTTCAAGAAACATGCAAGGTTCTGCAGGCCATAAACAATATGGAGCTTGATTAAGTGTTATTTGATACTGGACTTCTCACCATGTGTATGTGACAAGCAAAAGCATTTCTTCCAGTGACATTTTAAGGAAAGATATCTATGAAATGCTTTCTCTTTCCAACTGTAAAGATGAAAGGCACCTAGAGGACTGTTGGACAAATTTTCCACACATTATCAGAGGAAAATGGCCCACTTTTAGCTCATCACAAGGATCAAGGCAAGCAGTTAACACATGCAGAAGGGAAAAGATCATAGCACACTCTTCTTGAGAATGGCACTCTAGGGAAGATAACATAATCCAGGTATACAGTCGGGAATACATAACCAGTTGGCTCCTCTCAAAGCTCCCACCCTGTCATTTGTCATACATACATAATTAAGGTGTTGGTTAAGAAGTGATGACAACCCGCAAACCAAAGGGAAGAATCTCCCAGGGCTCCCAACACAGCGTCAATAACATGGCTTCTAGCCAAACTTCTTTGGGAAGAAGCAACTCACACTGCATGACTGCAGGTGGACACTAAACAGGGAAAAGAGCAAAACGTATCTCTTGGGTACTTCAAAAGCCCCTTTACCAGGAAGGGGAAGCGCATTCCTCTGCCACCTACCGAAGCTCAGAAATGATACACACACAGTTGCACCGCTTCTACTGCGAGTACATCTAGTTCACCTCCTCTTCCCCCACCACAGACAGGAACGAACACTAACGTA
>NW_010517243.1:0-24848 GCF_000687285.1 Phaethon lepturus
CTCCCCTGTTAACCAGGACTGCTGATAAATTCTAGGCAGTGCTTTCAACCAGAGCCAATCCCCAGACTCCAGGGGAGCCCCTTTTGGCATGTCTAAACCAATATTTCCTTGGTAAGACAGCTCACAACATCAGGAAACCCACAGTGCCTACGGTACTCCTGCAGTTATTACCAAGAAAGAGTCCTTGTCTCTTCCCTAATTCATTTCTTGCAGCCAACTACTTCTTCCCTTATTAAATAAACATAAGTTTCCTTTAGTCAGCATTATGTATCTGAGTTTATCCAGCAATACATATTTGAAGTAATTTATGTATCAAAATAAGGAAGAAAGGATGGATTGCTTTTTAACCAAAGGGATTTAGCTTTTGGGTTTCTTTGTAAATTCAGCAGAGGATAAAATAAGCCAATAGCTGTATTAAGCAAAAGCAGTACAGGGTTAAATCCCTTGTTTGGAGGACACTTCACTCCCAGTGTGCAGATGTCAGGACCTTTCTTTCTCTCTGAAGGTCTCTTCCTGACAACTTTCCACTTGATTCCCATCGTGATAAGCAAAAGACCTGTGTGTGGTGGACAGGACACTCGCATCAGATGGTTGCAGCTACTTCAGCCAGACTTTCCCCAGGCTGCTGTGCTTGGGGACCAAAAATTTAACAGTTCCTCAAAAGGAGAGAGTTTTATCATAAGAACAGAAATCTCTAAGAAATGTCCTACCGCTTGATCAAAGGGCTGCTCTGGCCAAGCCTCTGCTCCTATCCTGCCTGGCACAAGGGCGGTGATGTTCCCATCATGGGGCTCAGCCCTGGCACTTGGGTTGTGCTGACCCAGCTACGGGAGTCTCAGCTGCAGAGTTTGTGACAGAGGGAGGCTGACCTCTTGCTCTCCTGGTAATTTAAAAGCAACCCCAAAACCACGGTGGCAGTAGATGTTATTCAGCAAAAGCAGCTGCTCTCTGCAGACCCTTTATGCTCCCCCAGCATTCCCAGCTGATGGATTAGGGATGACAGGTGGCAAGTCCCTAACGTTACCTTCTCTTTTTGCCATGTCAATATGTTTCTGGTCCTGCTGTCCCTGGATTTAACTAGTCCCTTTTTGACACTGCTGGTCCTGTCTGCCTCTGCCAGCTGCTGTGACAGCAAGCTCAAGAGTTCACAGCCCACTGTGCAGAGAACCACCTCACTGGCTTTAATGCAGTCACCCACTGGTTACCTAGAGATCCTTGACTTCTAGTGTCACTGGATTTGGGGAATACCAGCTCTGCTCTGCATTCACCCTATCCTCCACGTTCATGATTTTGTGAATCCAGTCATATCCTCCCACAGCCTTCTTTTCTCTAAACTGAAGTGTTCCAACCTTTGGTGTCCCCTCCTGCCTCTTACAGATGCTCCATCCTGATGATCATTTCAGATGCTTGTCATATAGTTTAGGTCATTTATCCCCTAGCTGCATTACCTGCTTTATCTCCACTGAAGCTCATCTGCCACCTTCTTGTCCATTCACCAGCTCTGTGAGGTTCCTCTGAAGTTCACTGCCATCGTCATGACATTTGACTACCCCCAAAACAGCTTCGTTATCACCTACAAACCTGGTTTGCAATCCGTGGCTGTTTCACCTTCTGTCCTATCTGTGTGCATCTCCTTTGAGGTCTTGTTTCAGCCTTTCTCTTTAACAACATTTTTGCAGCTGCTTGCAATGCAGCTCTGTCCCCCTGGGCAAAACAAAACCAGTGCAGGAAGCAGAGTGGCTCCAGAAGAGCCCTGCACTGCAGGGATTTGCCCCCTTCTCTGTGCAGTGGTGAGCTCTGAGAGCACAAGCGGAGGGGCACGTTCAGAGTCCCTGATCTCTTTAAAACCCTCTACCCAACCCACAGGTGACTTTTAATCCGTCTCTATTTCTACAGACCCCTGAAATTATTAGGGAGGAACAAAAATGTTTTTAAGGCGAAACCTGCCTGTATTTGAGTGGGTAGTTGCAGTGCCTGCCTGTGGATGCCGCTGACTTGTCCATTTGGGACCTCCTGGCCAGCCGCTTTTGTTGTCCCCAACTCACAACACAGCCTGTTGCGGGAAAAGGCGAGAGAGATGTCTTCAGCTTGCTGTGGTTAGTGAACATACCCTTGATAAAAAGGCGAAAACTTCCATTTCTTACAAAGAAAGTATATCTACTGGAGCTGAAACTTTCCTTCAAAGGCTGCAAGAAGATTAAGTGTTGTGGAAGAAAAAAAAATATGCTTTTTGTGTAACAGGAATGTTCTTGTAGTATCAGGGAGCTCAAAGCAGAGAACTGGTGCCTGCTTCACCTTCCAATTAATGACCTCTGAATAATTAGCAGAATAATCCTTTTAGAAATGCTCCAGTAGCAGTGCCCCTGATTGTCAGATAAACAACCTCCTGGAGGGGGAAAAAGCTGGCAGTGATGAACAACTGGCTGAGGGAGCAGCAAGGTTACGGGCAGTCATTAAGCCGGGAGAACATCCGTCAGCCTGTTCAAAGGGTCCAACAAGTCAGAACAATTTCACACGGCAGGCTAATTGAAGAAAATTATTTATTAGGAGAGTGAACAGAGATCATTAAATGCTGAAGTCTGATGTTAACACTCACTGTGTTTTCCATCTTGCAAACAGTAAAACAATTGTTTTGCCTTGACAGTCATTTACTATTAAATCCTGGGTACCTTGTCCTCCTCCCAAACTTTAGCCTCTGTGTGGGAATTTATGAAGGCAGTGGCAGGGCGTCCTGACCATGGGCATACCTGCTGTGCCCTCTTCCTCGCTCCATCACCTTTTTCCCTCTCATTTCAGTGCCAATTTTTACCTTTCCACAAGAATTTGTTTCAGGACTGCAAACTAAAAAGACACCCTGGGGTACTGGACAGGACTAAGGTTGATGTGGCTCTGAATTTGATTTCTAATACAATAATTCTTCAAACTATGTCTGAAAGAAAATGGTGAAAGAAGTACCATGATATTGCAGCTGAGGACTGAAAGCCTATTGGACTTTTACTGCCTGTGCACCTCTGGAGCAAATTTCAAGAAAATACCACCTGATGCAGCTGTAGGGATCAGAGGAAGGTGAAAGATTAACTCCAAGTTCAGTGAGATCTCTTGTATTGGCACTGACATGGTTTCAGGTACATATCACACAACTTCACCATGATGTTGACAAGATTGACTCACAGAAGCACCAGGCTGAAGGGATCTCTCAAAGACCATTGAATCTGTCCATGATCTCAGGATGGATTAGGTACTGCGGGGTTTTCCTGCCAGCGGAGGTACCCCGGCGACCCTTGACTTCCACGTGGCTAATGGACACATGAAGTCTTCCACTCAGCAGGACCTTATACTCAAAGGAGCTCATCTAAATTGAGAAAGTTGATTTCTACAATTTTCTCCTAATTTCCATCTTGTTTTTCTTCAGTTGAGGTTGTCCAGCGTGAGGTATATTTATCTTTTCCACTTGCAGTACTTTGCTCTTCTCCTTGTTCAATTTCATCTTCAGGATTTCATAGCACTTTTCTTTGTCATCAAGATAATTTTGAATTATGAGCCTTCCAAATGCCTTGCAAGATCTAACAGTTTGGCTTTATTCAGACACCTTACAGCTGCACTCCCTTCCCCATCATCGAAACTGTACTTTCACATGCTGGTCAGACATGATCTGAGCGCACATCCCCTGGGTCTTACGATGCTTTGGCCCAACTTTTACTCTTGCAGTTTATCAGGTAGCTGGGCCTTGTTCTTACAGAGAAGTCTAGACCATGTTTCCTTGGTGTACACCTGAGCATGTTCTGTAGGACTGTCCAAACTCTTCTTAGAATTAAGTCCGTTTCCCTTAACCACTAGACCAAAGAGAAAAAAATGAAATGGATCGACACAGTTTACTCTTGACAAATCTCTGCGGTGTGTTTCATGTCAGCTGCCTAACCTGTGGCTGATTATAAATTGAGGGCTTAATAATTTCTTCCGGCAATCTTTCCAAGAATTAAAGTTAGGCAGATTGATTTAAATTCCTTGGCTTTCCCTGCAGGTACTAAGTGCTCCCCTGTTACTCCTCTCCTGTCCTTCTTACTCCCCAGCTACTCAAAAGTAACTGCTAATAGCTCGGAAATGGCTTTGGATGGGTCCTTAAGCCTTGCAGATGAATCTCGTCTGGTTCTGCAGGCTGGAACACATCTCGCTAATCTAAATATTCTTTCAGCTCTTCTTTCCTTATTCCGCTCTGTGTCTCCAATCTTCTTGTTACATGTTTCAGTTGTGTTCAACATCTGGTTATAATCAACCTTTCTAGGAAGTTTGAAGCAGAAAATGACAGTGGATGTTTCAGCCTCTGCTGGATCATTACCTCTCCAGAACACAACCACCTTCTTCCTTTTCTTTGCAGATTATGGTGCCATTAATGCTTTCTCTATGGCTTCCTTAGATGTCCTCTCAGGACTTAGGAAAGGAGCGATGTTAATGCCATGCAATAGAAACCCCATTATTTTATTAATACAAACAACTCACTTGTGACAGGACAAGGGGTAACAGTTTTAAACTAAAAGAGGGCAGATTTAGACTAGCTAGAAGGAAGAAATGTTTCAGAATGAGGATGATGAAACACTGGCAGAGGTTGCCCAGAGAGGTGGTAGATGCCCCATCCCTGGAAACATTCAAGGTCAGGTTGGACAGGGCTCTGAGCAACCTGATCTAGTTGAAGATGTCCCTGCTCACTCACAGGCCTTTAAAGGTCCCTTCCAACCCAAACTATTCTATGACTCTATGATTCTATGAAAAGCTGAAACAGTCTGAGGGTCTACCCCTGCTAATGCACCTCATCTCCCTGTCCATAGGCTCAGACCTATATGTAGACAGGACTTAGGTGAGGTGCATAGCTTGGTGTTTTGTGTTATACACTGGACTCAGAATGAAACCCAGAACATAAAGGTAGGCTCCTGATGTAATTATGTATGGGGTGAGGGTTAGGTGTCTAAGGCGGGGATGTAAAGCTTTGTGGAGACACGTGCCTGAGTCAGCTTGGGTACCTGACTCAGGACAAGAGGACCCTCTAACTGCCGAGGCCTCAGACCCTGCATCATCTCCTTAAGGAAGGTACCTACTTGTGTAAAGGACTGAATAAAAATGCAAAGTTTTAGCATTAAGAGCTTTGAGGCTCAGTGACTCAGGTGTAGAGTTGTTATAACCTCATGGAATTAAATACTACACCAGTAATAAATTCAGACCAGTAGCTTTGCTTTTGTTTTTTTTTCTAATCAGATATTTGGAGCAGGGTCTTTTCAATGTACATACATTTTCATTATTTTTTCATTGCATATACAGCAAATAACAACTAACAAAAAGGACCATCTAATTAAATCTTTTGCTTTATGAGTATGTGTGAGATTAACTGGGGGAGTGCAAAGAACACATAGAACATTTATTGGTTTTCAAATGCAAAGTCATTTGATTTAAGCTACGTTTTGCAGTTTGTACAGGATCTATCAGCAGGCATGTTTGCCCAACAAGCCTTCCAAATTCAATAGTTACCATACACTTATGTTCAAACAAACACACAAAACAATTTTGAGAAACTAGGGAAAAAATCACCTTGACAAGTAGCTAGTTTGATGCACATATCCCAACCCATGTTTGATCAAACATTTTCTACCACAACAAAAGCCTATTACAACAGTGGTTTTGCTGTGTATTGCTGTGAATCTCCTGGCTGGAGGTGTGACAACACCAAAACTATGCTCTGGGAGACAAACTGTGTTCTTCCACATGCCTTTCAGAGGAAGGGTTAAATAAGGGTACCCATGATTAAATCTATGTGACCCCGAGAAGTTTAGACGACCAGAGCTGCCCTCAGCTCCTGTGATACACTGTATTGACCTCCACTCCCTTATGCAAGATGTGCTGCATGCGAGGGCATAGCCAGGGCTATTGCTACTGCACCAAATCTCCCTTCAGCTCTGCGGAGGACACTCACATTTGTTCTCCAGCAGATGTTCTGTAACTATATCTGGCTACAGCCTTCCCTGAACCATGCTGGGCATTGCAGATGATAACACCAGCAGCCGTAAGGAATAAGGCATTTCAAAAAGCATATCCTAATTAACTTTTTAATGTTCATTTTCCCCAGCACCAGCCTCATTAGACCTGTGCGTGTGAAATATTTGTTTAGCCAGGTATTATACTGCTAATCATGAAGACTGGCTTGTTGCCTGGATACTTCACCCAAGCCACAATGTCACTACTATAAATGCAGAACTAAAAAACAAGTCACTCCTTAATCTTCAAATTTATCTCACCGTGCTGATCCCTGCACTGCAGGAAACTATATTTCTTGAGCAGTGCAGAATAAGTTCTTGCTACGTGTGATGTATCCATGAGAGATTCAGGTCATATTTTAAATTTATTATTCTGAAATTGACCTGTCTAATTTCTTTAAAGTTTGAAATCCCTATTTGTCTCCTGGGTACTTTCTAAAATGGAACAAGTTCTCACACATCAGTGGTGCAATGCAACAGTACTTAGGCCTTTGCACTTTCAAACAACTGAGCAGTTAGCACAAGCTCCCATGAAACAAAGAGCTTATATCTCAGTCCTCCTCTCATGGCTGGGGAAACAGAAAGAGGTCTCCATCCAAACTGGGTCTCCTTTGACCCTATTTCTACATTCAGAACCACCAATTTTTAGCCACTCTATTGGCTAAATGTGAGTGGCATTGGAAAAAAGTGGGCTAAACAAGGGGATACTCAAACTACTGGTCTGCAGCTGCACCATCCTTTCTTAGAGATGCCTTTGGAGGACAAACCCCATATCATCCAATCTGTGCTTCCCCAAGGACAGACTGTTAAACTGCCAAATTCAACATCACGCTGGAGCGTCCTTTACACACCTTCCTTTTTCTTACTAGCTTCAGTGTATTTGGATATATATTTTTCAGCAAGGGGTTTTCCCTGAAAAAAGTTGACCATCTTCAACAGGCAGAATCATAGAATCAAAGAATAATTTGGCTTGGAAGGGACCTTTAAAGGTCATCTAGTCCAACTCCCCTGCAAGGAGCAGAGACATCATCAACTAGGTCAGGTTGCTCAGAGCGCTGTCCAACCTGACCTTGAATGTTTCCAGGGATGGGGTATCTACCACCTCTCTGGGCAACCTCTGCCAGTGTTTCACTAGCCTCATTGTGAAACATTTCTTCCTTCTATCTAGTCAAAATCTGCCCTCTTTTAGTTTAAAACTGTTACCCCTTGTCCTATTGCAATAGGCCTTGCTAAGAAGTCTGTCCCCATGTTTCTTAGAAGCCCCTTTTAAGTACTGGAAGGGTGCAGTAAGATCTCCCTGGCGCCTTCTCTTTTCCAGCCTGAACAACCCCAACTCTCTCAGCTTGTCCTCATAGGAGAGGTGTTCCATTCTTCTGATCATTTTTATGCCCCTCCTCTAGAATGCCAAGAACACCACAAGGACAAGGAGCTGTTGTCAGTGCCCCATTTAAATAGGCTTTAGATATACGCAGTACTTGGTCCTTCAAAGGCTGTCCAGGCCTGATCTTAACTCAGAGAAGACTGCAGTGTTAGTCCAGCTCATGTTTTTGTATAAAGTCCACGTTCTCCCTGGGGTTCCCCTTCACAGATGTGTGAAACTTTGTTGAAGCCATTAGCTCCATAATGGACTTATTGTTCACTGCCCTTATAGCCATTTTTCCTTAATTAAGTGCTGTGGATAGTGATGACCTTCATTTATCCTCTGGGTATTTTCCACGAATACGCACTTGAGTGTCCAGGTGAGATAAGACCACTGCCAGGGTTGCTTTTTAGGAAGACTTAGCTAAGGGATAATACAGCCATTCATGGACAGCAATCTTCCAATCAGAGCATGTTGCTCTAGAAAGCAGCTCTTGCAGGCCAATGCTGAGGGCAAATTTCCAATTTCCTAGTGTAACTTTGGATGGAGGAGTTTTTCTGGCACAGATGAAGTCACACGCTGAAAACGGAAGGGCAGGGGCCAATCTTAGGGATGTGGAAAGCTGAATTTTTAAGTCAATAGTGTTGTCTGCCTGACTCGATGCTTTGGAGAAGCAGACAACATCTTGTTCAACCATTTGAAGAGTGTGGGTTAGATGTACACAAAATACACCCAGAGTTTCTCCAGGCAACCCAGCACATCCAGGCTCTTGCAGGGCCTGAGAGACAAGGCGTCCCTGGTTGCACCTCATGCCAGTGGAGCAGGTCTGTAAGAGCACAACTTGGCTCCTCCTCCTTGCAGGGACAGATGAGGGGTGAAGGTGGTTGGTGGGCTAGACCCTGCACCCAGCTCTCCTGCCAGCCCCCTCTGTCTTTCCAGCTGTGTGCTCTTCACGCTAGCAGAGGCCAAGCACCCATTCAAGCAGGACCAAGCTCAGCTTAGGAAAGGTCAGTTAAGCTCACATGCTAAGAAAAGCAGGACAAGTCATTTGCTGACTTTAAAAAAGAACTACATGAAAGAATAAAAAAGAGGCCATAACAGCTTTTTCTCAGCAGCTGATGAGGGACTTCTCAAAGTGTTAGAAAAACCCCACCTCAGGAAAGCAGTTACAATTTGCAAACATAAACTGACCCTTCGTTGGAGGATCTAAGCTTCCCCATGTAACCAACAGAGAATAATAACACCTCCTCAGTGCTTCTCCTGACTCAGCTGCCAATTTACCATATGAGGCTGGGTGAGTAACTTAATTTGTACCTATATCTAGGTCCCTGCAGAGCCTATGAATAAATGGATATGTCAATACATAGACATATATCCTCCGCATGTCCATATAATACAGTTTAATATTTGAATTTTTAATGCAACAGGATTCAATTCTTTATAATTAATAAAACACAGGGCTGTATAAGTGCTCAGTGTCCTTGCCAAACAGAGATGTCCTAATGCTTAATTCATGTTTGCCCAATAAACCCAAGGCGGAGGCTGAAAGACGCCAAATGCTGAAGACTTTGTTGAAGGTTTTACACAAAGGGGCTTTGTGGTGGCCGTGTCCCCACAGCTCAGCTCCTGGAGGATGGCCAGCACCCCTTCACATGGCTCCCCTCTGCCTGGAGGAGGGGAGGGGGCTCTGCCTCTGAGACCCCACGAGAGCCAGGGGCCCCAGGAGCAGCACCGGCAGGGGTTGAGAGTTTGGGGGAAGGTGGAAGGTGGATGACCCACTCCCACCACAGTCCCCTGGCACACTGCAAAGGGTCTTCTCACTGCAGGCACACAAATGCTGAGCTAACCTCACCATGGCTGATCAAAAGCTGATTTCAACACAGCGAAAAACCCCTCCTGATGAAATTTGGCTGCACGCTGAATTAGCAGTGGCCCTGGAGCGATGTTTAGAAGGACACAGCAAATGGGAGTGTGCTTAATTAAAGTTGACAGTCATAATGGCACTGCCTATAATAGTATCAGGAGATTATCAGTTACAGGCCAGTGCCAGGCTGGGTGACATCCCTGTCAAGATGTGACCCTTACATCAGCTCTGTCAGGCCAGATCTTAATTTCTACTCTTTAATGTTGACAATCTCATGTTGATAGGGAAGTCAAAACAGCTTTTTCCCTCCTGGTCTCCATCTCCAGCTGCTCTCTGTACCACACAGAGATTATTGAGAAATTCAAGCCAGAGTTTATCTAACTGATCTTTAATGTAGTAACAAGAAAATGAGCAAAGGTTAGAGGAAAGAGTTTGTGAGGGAGGAGAGGGAATGTATCTTCCCCTCTTCTGATTAACTGTTTGAGTATTTTTATATTTACTTATTTAACCTATAACCAGGTTAAAACAATGGGGCATGGATTGTCAAGTTAGCCTACCACTTTTGTGATAGGAGATGGTCAAGGCAAAGTAGCACCATGACATGTGCTGGGAGGCTGCATGGGCACAGCACCTGTAGCCCAGAGCATCCTGCTGGCACAGCGTCCCCTCTTTGAAAGAACACTTCAAGACCTCAGCTGTTGCAGACGATATTGTCCCCCTGAAGTCAGCACTGACTCACACGACCACTCTTGGTCTGGGTCCATAATTTGCTTCCAAGGAATCAATGACATGTGTCAAACACCACTCTTCTGGTTTGGCAGAAAAGTCAAATGTAACTACTGCTTTTCACAGAAGCTGAGAGCAGCTCCCCTTCAATTTATTTTGTTTCTAGTCTTTTTTCTCAAAAAGCTCCAGGATCTTAATTACAGCCACATTTCCCAGTGGAGTTAGAGCACTCTGATCGAGTAGGGTAATGAGGTGCATGAATTAACAGTGACATCAACTCATGCCTCCAGTCAATACCTTGATATCTTATCCATTGAAATAAGTGCATTTTAACACTAGTCCCAGCAGAATTTGGTATATGTATGCACTGCAGCCAGAGGATCCAGCCAGACGGGTTCAAATCCTGTCCAAGGAAGATGGTAATTGAAGTGAGAAAGAGGAGATTCAAGAGATTCTCAAAAGAGAGGTTCATAGCTTTCAGACTGGGCTTAGCACTTCCTTGGAAATGCAGGAGGTCTTTTTTTTTCCCTCCCGTGAAGTTCAGGATTCCCAAAACAAATGACTAATAACATCATGGTGGGAAAAATGTAGTCAGTCCCAGGTACAAGACCTAGCAGAAGAGCCTGGGTGTTGGGATCACCTTGCATGGCTTGACCTTAAGGAGAAGGAGCTGTGGCATTGAGAAGCTGGTAAACAGCTGGATATCTGCACGGCTCGGCTTTGAGGAGAAGGAGCTGTGCTAAACAACCAAAAGAAGCAAAGCAGTGCAGGAACACCTGCAAGCAGTGAATCCTGATTGTGTGAGAGGCGCATGGACAGCGCGTGATATTTTGTATATAGCCAATTGCAATAATGTGTGTAACAAGCTGTAACCAATCATGAGTGTGTGCGCAGTGACTAAACAAAGATTATGATATATATTGGAGTCAGACAAGACAATAAATGGCTTCGGAATATAACTCTCATAGAGTTGTGAAGTCCATCCTTCTCCCACATCTGGGTAGAAAACATTATCAGCTGTGAGCTAAAACCAAATGTCACCCTAAGCGAAGGGCAGGGAATAGGCTGCTCAAAGGACCGAAGGAGAAAACATGGCTCTTTCCCACCTCAGAGTCTGTGTATTTTCCATGACCGTGCATCCTGACAATATCAGTGAGGCTGCAGGAACAAACTCTGAGGAAGTGAAAAGCCTCCTAGGGAAAAGGTCTGAATATTGGATCACTGCATTATTGGAAACAATGGGTAAAGGAGAACATGCCTGACTTCAGACTCAGTCAAAACATCAGAATAAGCTCCTTCCCACTACAGCAGGTGAATATTCTACTTGGAGATGAAATCATACATACAAGAATTGGGGGAAAATCCATCCTTACTGGTAGAGATATTACGTGATTGTATGAATATATTGTTGATAATATTCTAAGATTATCCAAAGAGTTTTAGCAGGCCTATGGGATTCAAAAGACCCTAAAATTTCGCATCCCTCTTTTACATCCCCATGCATATATGAGCAATGCAACTGCCTCTGAGTTTGTTAAACGGTTCAGAAGCACAGGATGTGCATCATTAGCATGCAGGTACCACACTCCTTTTTGACAGCTGGGGAACCTGGTGCAGAGAGGTTTATATAGCTTAAAACACAGGCTTTTTTCAAATCAGCCTTGGTTCTGGGTGCCTCCATTTCTTGACTCCGTGGCCAGGACTTGTTGCACCTGATGCTAAAGCGAAGGCAGACAGCCACCAGTCCAGAGGAGACGAGCAGGAATCTCCGCTGCACAGTAATGCTGATACTCAAGCTATGCACGTTAGTTGGACACCACAAGTTAGCAAATTGTCTTTACCTGTTTTCCTCAACAACATGGGCAATGAGTCTCTCAGCACTTATCTTGGAGACATTGCTGCAGAAGTGGAATTTCATTTGGGTGTTTTTCCTGTGAAAGCTCCAGCAGCTAAGAAGCGAACAGTTGTTTAAAATAAATAGTTTAAAATACCCAGGGAAGAGCTAAGTCACAGTCACAACCCACACACAGATCTCTGACCTTCCAGGGGCTGCTGGCACATTAGCTGGAATGCGATTTCCTAGGCCTGACTGAGCTCTTGTACAGCACAAGCACATCAACGTCCCCATTTTTATTCACCTCTGCAGCTGTGTTAATTCAGTGAGGTGACTTTGCCGGGCGAGCGTGGGACCCGACACATGGCAGACCTGGAGTGCTGGTTAATGTGGGGAATCTGAGTGTTTCATATAGCTGCCAATCACTCAAGTCCCTTCAAAGCCGTGCGAGGGTCACTGCCCTCTGCCCCGAACGTGGCCGAGCTACCACCAGTAAGTTGCTAATGAGCCTGTGCTTATGGTGGTGAGTTTTCTTCTTTGCTTTAGCATTCCAGTTTGTACTTCTTAAGGTCAAAAGTGGATCCCCAGCCATATAAAGCGATGCATTAGTTTTATGGTCCCTTGAGAGCACAGCCTGATGGCTGTACCCTTCACCCACACCCTCCTACCTCCTCCATTCCCTGCTGTGCCACAGCTTCCTGAGGCTGCCAGAGGCAGGTGCTTCAGGGGGTACGTGCAGTGGGGGACGGGACAGCATGGTCATCCCTGACACCAGGGCACGGCAAACAGCAGTGAAGGAAGAAATCACTCTGGGTCGGGCTTAGACTCTGGGACTTTTCCCAACTTTACACCAGACATAAAAGAGAGAGGAGTAGCTCACAGAAGGAAGCTGCCCCCACGACTGGCCACAAAATGTTCCCAGACCTGCAGGCATCCATGTTACGCAAACTTTCAATCCAGACAACAGCAGATTTGTGAAAGAGAGTGTCCCTCTGAATTTCCATGTTCCTGCATCAGCCCTGTGGTGCTCCCTCACATCCCTGCAAAACCAGAAGGTCCCTGAGGAATGTTGACGTCTTCCTGCAAGACCTGGGTGCTGGACACCCTACTGCAGCTCTGTGCTGGGGCAGGGCTGCTTCACTGCCTGCTGCGGGGGCTCGCGGGGGCACCTCCGGATAGAACCTGCCAGTGGTTTCAGCACCATGAACTGCATCCTACAGTGATTTGCTGCCGCCGGGTTCGTCATCCACCTACTCATGGAAGCACAGTGTGATCCGCACGTGGCCAGGAAGGGCTGCAGATCCTCTCCGAGTTACAGCTCTCCTCTTGCTCGCGCTGATTTGTGAGGTGTAAGATGCTTTCTCCACATGCACTGCTTGAGCAATATGACACTCGCATTCAGACTTGCAGTTCCCTGCTGATCTGCACCTTCACAGTGTTCCACAAGGGTGTGCAGCTGGGAACACCCCTTCCCCTCACACTATTTGCTTCCCCAAGTAATCCAAGTGCTCCCTCTCTACTTTTTGTCCACTACAAAGGTCTGAACCCAGACTGACATACACACTGAGATGTCGAAACCCATGGCCATGGGGAGCTGTGGGTGCTCAGAGCCCTGCAGAAGGTGTGTGTGTGGGGGGGTGGCTCCCTGCCTCCCCTTCCTGTGTTCGCAGGGCTGCCTGCTGAGCCGGGAGCGGGGAGGCCATGAGTCACCCAGCCGGTACCAGCGTGCGGGTGGCACGTTTTGCAGCAGATCATGGCAAGAGGTGACATGGCATCTGGTGACACGTATGCCACTGCTCTTCAGTCAGAGCCACTGCTGGAACTCAGCATCAAGGGGAAGCCCGTGCAAACCTCCTCTCACAGGCCTGCCCCTCTCGTCACCTGTCGCTGCAACCGGTTGCTGTAAGATCGGCTTTCAAGGAGGGTGAGTGGTTGGTATCGACTGAATAACTCCTTTCCATTTCATTTTTTTAGGTGAAAATATGAGCAGCCGGCACAAGGCTGCTTTTGTCCCCACCGGTGTCTCTGCGGCAGCAGTGGTCATGCCACCAGCAGAGCTGACACCAGGCACACGTGGAGCAGGTGGCTGCTGGAGACCCCAGAGGTCTGCACCCCCTGCTCTGCCCTGTGAGCAGGCAGCTGCCTGTTTGGTAGGACTTCACACCGTGCCGGGGCCCATGCTAGCGCCCTTGTCGTGTAAGAGGAGCCATATTAAGTCCTGCCCACAATACGGGCCAGGCAGGAGGCACCATGGCCAGGCAGGAGGATGCCCGCTGTGTTCGCTGGGCTGCACAGCCTGGGGCCACGCAAGCTGCGTTTGTGCTCTCCCTGAGCAAAACCAAAGCCCCAGCCAGCAGCCCAAACCAAGTGCTGGGGAAATATCTGAGACCAGCATAACCACATAGTGATGGTTCCTCCAGTGATCAGCAGCACAGAGGCTTCCTGCACCAGCAACGGCATTTTTTGCTTTAAGAGCCCTTGATGGGTTTTTCTTCCAAGAATGAGTCTAAAAAAATTTCGAAGCCATGTAGGCTTTTAGCATCCTTAACATCCCGAGGAAAGGAGTTCCACAATTTACCTCTGCGTTGTGCAAAGAGGAACATCCCCGTGTTTGCTTTGAGCCTGCCCATATTTCTGGATGAGAACATGAGGGAGAGGAAGGGTCCTGGGACCAGGGTCCCGGTTTGGAGAGGCAGGATTCACACTAAGCAGCTGGGGCTAAAGGATTCAAGACTCAGGCTTGGGTGGGACTATTAAATGTGTCTCGGAGCAGTAGCTTTTAAAAGAATTACATAGGTCCCCAAAACTATCTTGGGCAAGCCATGCCTATTCAGGACAAACCACCTGCCAGCATTACATGGAGCACTTTAGAATTAATTTGAAACCGGAATAGATAGTAGCAATCAGCAGTAATATGTGTTTGACAGTCCTTCAGAAGGATATTAGAAGTCAGCTTCTCAGGAAAGCAGTGCTCCAGAGTACCAGCTGCCACCATCTCAGCCCTCAAAGAGAGCACAAGAGAAAACAATCTCATGCTAATCAAGTATTCAGGAAAGAATATCTATTACTGGGAAATTCTGCATCAAGGTGCCTATTAAAAGCATAGAAAGTCACGTCCATTCTCTGCCTCATCTCTACTGTTAAATTGCAGGTTCTGCAATACCGAAGACAGTTAATTTTCCAGGTAAGGAACATGATTAAAATTATGACAGGTAGGAGATGTTCCCTGGCTTCTTTCAGCATCACGAGGGAATAAAGTTGAAATAACGTCTGTTGAACAGATTTAAGAGATGGTCCGTGTCCTTACATGTCTACAGCATGCTGAGGCAAAAATGAGAGACAGGTGATGCTATTAGCCAGGGATAATGGATCAGCCTTCCCTGGTCCAGAGCATGTGGCTCAACTTTGGGCTCCAGATCATTCTCCCTCTTCAAAACCTATGTTCAGGCCTCGTTGCTTCCTCAACAGTGCTGACCTGCTGCTGCTTCAAGCAGAGGAGCATGTCGTACTAGTATTGCAGCCAGGTACATCACACTGCCTTGTGTAGAGTAGACTGGACAGATACACACCACCGAATCTTCTAAACTTCCTTCTTGACCACTGAGACATACAGGATCCTAAGGACTTGCAGCACATGTTACCATCCTCTCCTGTGCCCTAAGTAACTCCCTCAGTTATTTAACTGACTATTGCTGTTGTTTTTTCAGAGAAGATCAGACTTCTCTTCCTAGTTTTTCTGTCCTGCTCGACCCTGTGTGGACAATGACTGGAGACTGGATGAATGGAAGAATTAATTTCTGACAGTCAGCCCCACTTGCTCCTGTAATGTAGTATTTTTTGTTGTACCGGGGTTTCCAGCCCTTCAGGGGGATAGTTTTAATGAAAAGGCATTGACATTTCAGAAATAACTTCTTGTTTCTTTGCATTTGACATGAGACACTATTGCCTTTTAAGAGGCCGTACAGCCAGGGGCTGGAGTTGAAGAAGACGTGAAGGGTAAACGTTCCTCCTGGGTCTGGTGCCACACTTCTGTGAGGGGGCTGAGGACACCCAGCCGCCCTCTCACTGAGACACTCAGTGGATAATGCACAAACAGAGCAAGGATGGGGTGTAAGCAGCCCTAGACCATCCTTCCTTTAAACCTCTGGGTTTATAATCACAGACATCCAGCGAGATCAAGCGCCGCAGCGGACACCAGGACACCGTCCCTTTGCAGCGCGTGGGATGGCGGGTGGCTGCAGGACTCTCCCGCCGCCCACCTCCCAGCTGGGGTCCCTGTGGGGCTCTGCTCTCGCCTCCCATCCGCCCAAAGCTGGGGAATGCTGGACCATCTCCTCTTTACACCCACGCTCGGCGCCCAGCACAGCAGGGCGCTGATCGCGGAGATGCTCCCTCGCGCAACGTGATAACCAGCTTACCTGCGCTTCACGTGCAGGCATCGCACCCGAAAGCAGAGGTTGGGGGGTGCCATGGCTCACACCAGGAAAATAACTGTTATGTTGTCGGAAGACCAGAAAGAATTACTTTGGCTGAACTGTTCTTACCAATTAAAAGCTGCTAAGACACACCAGACATTCGTGCAGGATAGCTGTACTATGCAGCGTAAGAATCAAATCTGAAGAGCAATGTTATTTGGACTTGTTTTAATGCAGCACTGGTAAATAAAAGCGCACTGGTTTTATTAGATTTATAAAATGACTGTTACATAGAATAATCTTTGGGATGGAGCAGGAGATCAACACGGCATCTGTTGGGGTTGTTCATGTTCACATCAGCATATATCTGCACAATTAAGATGTTCATTTGTGAAAGAAATTATCTTAAAGAGGCTCTGTAAAGGCTGTGGTACAGGGGATTATTTTATTATTTTTAAAATTTATTTTTTAAATTTTAATCTTTACAAGCTGCACCCTGCATGAGCACCAGAGATGACTGCTCAGCTCTCCAGCCCATGCTGTGCCAGGTCACTTTGATCACCCTGGGCAAGCAGCCAGCTCTGTCTAATGCCATTATATTCTTTTTTGCCTTCTGATATTAAAATACAAAATTAATTTACTTCACTGTGAACATTTAAAACCGTTGAGCAGCCAGAATGATCGTTTTGAAAAGATCGCAGGTCCTGCGCGAGATAGTAATTTCAGTTGTTATTTAAACCTGTGTGGAAAATAAAAACACGTGCTGAACAAGCCTTTGAAATTTGGGAAAAAAACACCCTTTTTCCCGGCTCCCGGCTAGTAGACCGTTGCTGTTTTGCAGCGCTTGCCACGGTGGTGCGGATGGCTCACGACCGCAAGGCACCTGCGGTCTGTGCCGGGGCTTCAGCCTTTGGAAAAGACACACTGAAACCCAAAACATTTCAAGGAGACAACCACTACCAAAACCCCCACGAGGCTGTGCCGTGTGCGAGCGGCGGGGGCCACGGTACTGCGGCTGTACCTGAGGTCGGGCAGGTCGCAACCGAAAAAGCAGGGCGCAGGTAACACCTGCACCTGCCCCAGCCTCGTCTGTGGATGGGACCAAACGGTGACCCATTTTGCGTTACAGCCTGGCCTCTGCTCTGACTGCAGAGGACGTGGGAGGATTTTGTTGCACGGTCACTGGAGGCACGGGGTACAGAACAAACGGGTACATAGGGATGACTTTCGCTAGTGCTAGAGGTGAGACACTATCCTACCTCTTTTCCCTTAGCCTCCAACAACATACAGCACTTCCTTCCCTGAGAATTCATCGCCCTCCCGAAGAAGCTTTAATGCCAAGGCAACTTTGACTACCTTATTAGTCACTGTATTCAAGAAACAGCCTGTGCTAAGGCACTAAACTATCAAGATCTAAGGGGAAAAAAATTAACAAACAGTAGCAGTTGGTAGTGCAAGCACCTAAATTTCCTGTCCGTGTCTTCACAAAGCTGCAGGTTGAGTCACGTTTCCTGACATATTAATAAAAAGGTTCGGTGCGTGGGAAAGGGGATTGGGTGGTGTTTGTTCCTGCAGAGGAAAACAGAGAAGCACCTTGGAGTCCACAGAATTTTCCAAGCCCGTTCCTCTTTGCTTATTTAAGAGCTTTATTTTTTTTTCAATAAAAGCAAGTTTACAGAGATAGGAAGACAATAAAAGGCAGTGCCATTTCCTAGCTTGTTAGTGCTGGATCAAGGTGACAGGCTGAACAAAATCATCCATGTCCTTATAATATTCCTCGTTTGATTGCTTACAAATAAACCAGTTTAATAAAGGCTCTGAGATACAAATGCCACATGGCCATATTGACAGGAGCAAGGGAAAGGAGAACACAGTAATTATGTTAGCTCTATCCCTCAGATTAATTAGGTAGATAAAATACACATTTACCTCATTCTCGACAGAAAAACATCATTTACAGACCAGCAGTTTTGGCAGGGATGCTACTGTTAAAAGCCAGACCCAGCTGATCCTAACTAGGTGGAAAAGATGAGACCCACAGCCCCACGGAGGACGGGCTCCTCCTCCGCTCTGCAACAGCAGCCCACCGCGGTGAGCCTTCTCCCCGCTCCTCCTTCAGCTCCCGGTGGGAGCGGCTGCAGGAAACAGTGGGTCCGGTTTACTCCCCTAAGTACGTTTCCCTAGGACTCAGCACACGCATATTTGGGAAAGTCCACCACTGGGGCTGTTTTATCACTGTGCTTTCACGGTAACCCACAGAACTTCAGCTGCAGTGGAGGTCACAGCTGAAGGATGCAGCCTGGACCCCACCGTCAGCATCCTGTCCTCTCCCGCCCAGGCTGCCCCGCAGGACCCCTCTTCCTAAACACAAACTTGGGTCTTATTTTGTCAGAAGTGTGTGGTGGTTTAAACCAAACAAGATCTGTCTTTATTCTGTGACAAGCTGCTGTTTCCAGGCCATAAGAAATGACTGAACTAATATTACGCCAGCTCAGTGGGGAGAAACCACCATACCCAACCCTAACCTCAGCTCAGGCGAAATTACATGACACCACATTTCTTTTTTAATACGCTGGCATTAGTTGCTGAAATCAAGGCAACACTTGTCATAACGTTTTCATGGTCAAGCATTGAGAAATAATTTTTCATAAACATAAGCCCTTACAGCAGGGAACGCATCAGCTTGGACTTAACATGATAATGCCAAAATCTCAAAAAAATTCTTACTTAGGCACTCAGAAGATGTCTGGAGATATCTGAAGCGCTAAGCAAAGTGCAACACCACAAGCAGGTGGCTGCATCCAGATGATGTGTGGAGGAGGGTGTTACTGAGAAGCACCCTGAGTTTCAACAGCTCCATACTTGAGGTCAGTGGGTCTTGAGGTCAGCACCAGGTCCCCGGGGTTGGTTTGACAGATGTGGTGGTGGATGTGTTTCCTCTTCCCAGTGCTGAGGAGGATGGAAACCCAGCTTCCACAGTCAACAAGTATGCTGCAAACACCTTCTCATCACTCTGCTTGAAAGAGTCTAAGGGGAAAAATGCACATGGAAATGGATACCTCCACACTGCCGCTGACCTACACCCATTTTCAATGAAAAATTAAGCGTTGTGTCTTCCTGTCATAAGGCAGGAGGATGGAGTATTGTGTGGCCTTGCAAGCAAAGGCAAGGTAATTTTTGTGAATAAAATTATAGGAAAATGGTAAGAGTTAAAGGCACATATTTGTTCTATAACTCCAGAGGCCAGAGGAGCACCAGAAAACAGCCGGCTTTGTTCCGAGTAGGAACCGAGGCAAAGAAACTAGTAACTGCTGGGAAACACCACTGTTGTGAGCTGGGCTTGACCTTCCCAGAAACTTCCCACACACAGCTGAGCTCCTCTCAGCCTCCTCCCCACTCATCGTCACGTACTCGGCTTTGGGTATAACATTTATGCTAGGAAAATCATTCATAAAACTTGAACGATCGCAATGCCTCACACCAAGCCATTCTGGGAATAACCCGACTAGGTATTTGATTCAACCTCTTCTCCCCCTGCCAAAACACAAGATGTTCTAGGTTTTATATTAAAAAAAAATAAATAAGTACAGTAACAGCTATAAGATTTGATGAGATGAATGTTTCTGAGTGGAAAAACAGGTGGGCGCAAACTTTTGAGGAGTCGGCCTGTTGAAGAGGCATCCGCCTGTCATGGAGCTGCTGAGCCCACCGCACGCCGCTCCGGCAGCGCACGCTTTCATCCCACAGCCCGTGGTGCTGGAGGTGGGCGGAGCCAGCGCAAGGCAAAGCTCGCCCAGACGCAGCAGCGATGGGCCTCGTCGCTGGCTCTGTTTACAGCCCGGCCAGGCGTGCGCAGCCCCTACCAAAGCGGCAGCTGCACCGCTTGCTTTTATTAAAGTCTTTCGTTGCATAATTGATCTCTGCGTGAACCCTTGGGAAGCAGCAGATGCAAGATGTGCAAACCCATGCTTTCAATAACCTTGGATTAATGATAAATAGTCATGTATAGCTGATCCAGGTGATCACACAGCTCCGCTTTATGCCTATGGAAATGTCTGCTCTGGCTGCAACGACAGTCCTCGGACAACCTTTATTTCCCCCGCTGCCCTCCACAGGCAGAGGCAGGATTTTTGGCCTGTAAACAGGCCCCAGCTGTGCCCAGCCCTGGTGTGTGTTCAGCCCTTGGGTCCAGTGGCAGAGGCGGCATCAACCCCACCTCCTCCACAGGCAGCGCTGCTTCGGTTTCCAGCTTGGAAGCAGAAGTTTGGACAACATCCCCTACCGCTATCCTGCAAAAACACCACGCGCGATTACAGCCCCTCCTGTCAAGGTAAGGCTTTATGGCCACACATGTCACAGAGGAGCCAGGCGCGTCTTGGTCCTCGATCTCCTACAGCCTGGCCTGAGGCAGCCTTTCCCGCGACCGCGGGACGGGCTCGTTTGCGTTGGCGATGCCCGGCTGGCTGCCCGGGTTCTGGCAGCAGCCTGGGGACACCAGCCTCCACAGGGCCACGGCCACACTCTTGCAGACCAAGGCACCTTCCGCCATCTGCACGGCTCTCCGAAGAAGGGGGTGCGGATCGGGCAAAGCCTTCGTTGCTTTTCTGAAGTAAAGGCTGCGGAAGCTCGGGTCCGAACAGCTTGTGGCCAGCTGAGTGTCCCGTAAAGGTCAAAATCATGGCCCACTAAGTTAGCAGGGCTCAGAAAAATCAAGACTTTCCAAAACAGAACTCAGACTCCTTCCTTCAGGTGTGTAAGTGTGTATTTACAACACCCCACTTGGGAAAGTCTCGATCCATATATCCAACTGGCAGAAACTGGTAGGCAATTCAAGCTGAGCTGGATTTACTGTATGGGGAGGCTTTGAACACCAGCATGAACAGCTGGGGAAATATGAATTTCTGCTCTTTGTTTCATCTGCTGCGCCTGTGCAACCTCCCAAACTGTCACAGAGGGAGTGAAACGGGAAGGCTCCCTCCCAGCTTGCCCGGGATGCTGCAGTCGGGATGGCACAGGCACGGGCAGGGATGTCCTTGAGCACCTACCTCTTTGGGCAGAAAACTGCCATTTCCCATCCCTCATCCAGCAGAATATGTTTTCTAATTAAAACATATTTTCAAATATTCTATGTTTCTATGTTTTCTAATAAAATTTTACAAATTAAACACTAATTGTGAGTAACTATGTTTTCTTGCCACTAAAGATATCAATGCAAATGCTTTCAACAAGCTGCTTAATTTTTTTAATAGAGCAATTTAGGACTTAATTATTGCTTGAATTTGCATATAAATAATTATCTCGATGTCAGGCTGCTGTGAGACACTAGTGTTAAGGTGCTATTTTCTTTATAAGCTTTTGAGAAAACATACCAAGTACATTAGCACTGGACTGGAGAAAGTGTTGTCTTTGATAACATTCCTCATCATTATGAATGCCAAAACAGACTCCTTTTCTGTGTGAATAGAACAACATTCACTCCATCCCATTCCTCCAAGCCCAGATCTTTCTTATATCATATCAGGGATTTTGCTGCAATTGATTAATTACAGCTTTGGTAGCTATAGTGAATGAGAACATCACTTTCTTATCAAACACACCTGCTTGATTTTGCAGAACATCTGGAACCCGTCCACTTGCTGCCACAGAGCTCAGGCTCCTGATTATTTGTGTCCTCCTCCAGTTCCTCTTCAACAAATGTGGACTCAAAATAGAATTTGCCTGATTTGAACTGAGCATGCAAACATGAAAAGCTGCACATGCAATATCTGTCTGAAAAGAGTTAAATTCCGGCACAAGAAAGGTCAGTTTTAGACAAAACACCCATCCATGCTACTGATTCCTTGATTAGAGAAGCCTAAGTCACAGCACAAAAAGGTCATTCCTTCTCTTCTAACTTTTCTTTTCTCACAAGAAGTCTCTTATGTGAGATTTAACCTGTCAGACTTTCAACCATGTCATTAGCAGAGTTTATTAATGATAAATCAGCAGCTTTTGGTTTTTTCCTCCAACTTGAAAAAGTGCCTTTGTGCTCCCAGCCCAAGCTTCTTCCTCACCTTCAGTCACACCCTGGATCTGTTCAACAGTGCGCAGTTCCCTCAGCTCCTTGAGCTGCCTGTAGCGTTGGATACCTTCTCTGAACAGCTTGCACTGGCTCCCTGACCCACAAGCATCTAATTCAAGTGCTACTGGCAGGAAGCGACACCAGGCTGGGAGAGCTCAGAAGATTATTCCACCGTTTGTGGAATTCAGTAGTGGGGTCCAGTTCTGCCAGCAGCCCGACATGTACCATAAAATACAGATTAAATTCATAAGTGCACATCTGAAAGGAAACTATATGCCCAAGGGATTATTTATATGAGTACATGCACATGGATGACTGTTAGAATAATGCAGATAATTTTGGGAGCTACTATTAATCTCTCATAATTTCTGGTTTGCTGACATCTGTCTGCCTGTTTCCAAGTCAAGGCTTTCTAAACTCAAGTCACAGGGCAAGATGGTAACATACAGAGGAAAGCAATGGAAATGCTAATGATTTCTCTGTATTATTCACAAAAATTCCCGTACAGTTTCATGGCTAAATACCTAGCAACACATTCACAGCAAATCTTACAAGCAGGCTGTGATCGGTCAGCAAAGAAGGAGGGAAGCAAAGAAATCCATTCTCTGTGGTAAAGCAACATCTGTCTCATCTATGCTGATGAGAAATTATTAAGTTAATTACTGTACAAGTCTAATTTCCCCCTTGTTAATGCTATCTGCAATCAAGGAATAAAGACACTTCCTTCGTACAGAGTCTTGGTACACATACGGCTGACCTAGCACAGTAAATGAAGCAGAGAGGTCAGACATCAGCAGACCAAGGTGGCAAAGAGGAGCTTGTTGCCATGCAGGAGCTTGTGAGCATTCACACGAAGAGCTCTCTTTCGCAGAAACCCCAATCTAACACCCAGTACATCTACCTAATTGAACCTCTACCAAGACAACCAGCGTCTGAAAGAAATAGGCCCCTTCTAGGCTGAAAAATACCAGATAAAGAGTAGTCTTGCCCTTGCTACCCACCTCCACAGCCTCCTCCACCTGAGCAGCTCCCACCCTCGCCTGCGGTCTGCCAGCTGCTCCCCCCGAGCCCGCTGCCAGCCACCCCAGAAGGGACATCTCCTCTCATCCCCTTCCAGAAAGGTGGCATAATGCACTCTGTCCTTCTGACCATAGCGCATAAACTGAGCGTAGATGGGGAGAGGGAAAATAAACATAAATAAATAATCTGATGCTCCCTATCAACCCTCTCTTCCTCATTTTTCGTGTTTTTGTTCTTTCAAGGTGTATGCTTCTTACCTGGAACAGTTTCAGTCCTAGCAGGAAAGAAATGAAAAAGGACTTTTCTTCAGCCACACGATAGTCTACGGTGCTCTCAAGGCAGTGAGATACCGCAGCTGGGGGACAGATACTCCTATTTTCTGCGAGTTGTTATTACAGCAATTTATTTCTGGTGCTAGGCTACAGAGCATGGGAAGATAGGCTCAGTATTTGTAAAATATTTTTTAAAACCCTAAATTGCTATGCTGGTCTCTGAAGTCAGGGTAGCTTAACTGCCGAGCAGTATGATAGTCCCTCAAGAACACACTTGGCACTTGGAATATCCTCCCACCACTTAAGATATAGGCTAACAGAAGCTTCTTGTTCGCTCCAAAGCCATCTGTTCAGTAAAGCAACCTCCTGACACCATTAGGAGCTGCTTGTGGAAATAGTGTCCTTATGTCACCTTTGACCCGTAGCTGTGGCACACTTCGCAAAGCTATAGAGATGACATCGGAGCCCAACACCGCTAAGCGGAGGCAGGAAGTATATCTTACCGTTCAACTCAAAAATTGACATTTATATTCAGATAAACTCCATCACACAGTCTTAGGTGTTCTTGCACTGCATCATTTGCAGCTTATTAAAATGAATTATGGAGGCAGAACTCCATAAAATTGGAGCATAAAATGCTCCAAATAAGCATTTAAACAAAAGCTTTAAGGAGTTGCTCTTTGTATTTCTTGTATAACTCTGAAACAGTTTAACACCATAATAAAGGCTTTTCATACTCTTCTATGTTTTAGAGAGAGCTTTAAAGGTGTTGACATAAACTGTAGTATAGCCTTTAGTGGCACAGTAGCATTTCTTTCCCCATCCCACATTACTCTCCTCACTGAACAGCCCTTTTTCTGGCAAGGAATTGAGACTATAACCTGCCTACTTCCAGGGTTTTTACTAGGTGAAAACACACTGATTCACAGTTTGGTTAACATCGCAGCTTTTTAAAATCAGAATATAATCAGGTACTCAAACAGCTGTGCCCTTCTTTTACAAGTATTACCAAAAAAAAAGGGAAATTAATAGATGGTAAAGATGGGAATTGACATTGCAACAAGAAAATTATGTTATACATCACTTCATGGACAAGAAATAAAAACAGAAACATCTTAGCAACACATACAGAAGTCAAGAACACAAGGCTGATTTTACTCCAGTGCCCTGCACTAAAGATGTTCTCAACTCCAAGACATCACAGGGGTCAGCACTAGCTAAGCCCAAACTGATACTGGAATACAAGAGCCTAGTTCAAAGGCAAAAGTCAGCAGGA
>NW_010517243.1:24876-45221 GCF_000687285.1 Phaethon lepturus
TCAGTGCTTACCCCTGTAAAGTTTCTACCGTAAAATCTGTGATAACTGAAGAAGAGAATGCTAATCTACGATAAAGGGTTCTAGAAGCACCGTTGTGGCTTTAGTAAGTTACCAAAAAAAAAAAAAGTATCTATGGATTCCAAGACGTGATCTTGACAAAAAAAGAAATATCAAATGAAGTAAAAAGAGAAAAACACAGGGAGAAAGGAAGCAGGAACTGATGTGCAGTTGGCGTGATGTCAGCAAAGCTGTAAGGGGCTTATACAGCCAAGAATGTTCCCCCCCAGGTAGTCACAGGATACTGGAGTATCCAAAGATTCAGTGGAGGTTTTAAATGAAAAAAAAAGTATGTCCATAGAAAAAGATTGTACAAAGGACCTTACCTGATCTCCTTGTATAGCAACCAGCTCTCCCCAGGGTTCCAAAGTGGCTTTAACACCAGAATTGAAAAGAAAACAGGCAACAGGAATTAGGCAAAGCACAGCAAATGTGACAGAGGGCAGGGACACAGGTTACAATAAATGCTCTCTTTTATTACTTAGTTCATTGAAACATTCCAGTTTTCTCTGCACAATCTGCATCAGAGCAGCAACACAGTCATTTGTCCACTGTAACGTTTCCGTAGGAGTTAGCATGACAGGCTTCGCGCACAGGACTAATGCTTAGCGCGTGCAAGTCACGTGAAAACTGAGCTGTATTCTTAACAGCAGGAGTGACAAATCGCTTGTAGTCATCTTTTCACTACTCAGCTTTGAGCACCACACAAGAAAACAAGAAATTTCTTAGGGAATGAAAGTGACCTTGTATTATTTTGTATTGAGAATTCATACTTATGGAATGCCACGGTCTAATGATAGAACTATTACAGTTAGGGGTTTATGATAAATATTTGATGAGGTTTGTTTATTCATATATTTGGTAATGAGAAATTTGTGGTTTTGATAGATTTTGTATAGAAATAGTTTTAATTAAGTACCCAAAGCTTTAGAAAATAAATATTTTGATGAATATAAGATTAAGATGCGTAGTAATGAGAGGTATAAGAAAATGTAGGTAAAATATATAAATTTCAAGTGCAAAAAGAAACACCATTATTTCTAAATCCTTTGAACCTTGTTTCTCAAAACCATCTCTCTTTCTCTAACAAAGCCGAAATACCAGCCCTTAAATAGGCACTGCCACTATTCAGCTGGTAGGAAAGATACATCTATTGCACTGGAAATACAAAGCTAAGAAGAATGCATAATATTTTATTTTTAAACGTATTTACAGAAAGATATTGCACCAATCCATTGTCCTTTTTTCAGTTTAACATGTTAAGGAAAAACCTATTATTTACAAAGTTAAAAACAGAAGTGCAAAAGAAGACTGAAAGAAATCAGAAAGAATAAAGTTTATTTAAATTGCTAAGTACAGTTTATTACCTGACCATAGCCCACAGCCAGTATGATCTAAAATAGTTTGTATTATATACACCTGTAGCTTCAGAAGTCCTTGCATTTATGTGTAGGTGCAACCCTTATCTTTTACACTAACCACGAGAAGGTCTATGTAAAATGTAAAGGCTAACCATAGCTTAACTTAATAGCTTTATTTCTCCAGGAAAGAGTCACTCCTCTAGGTAAATTGAAAAAGCTATGTAGTATTATACATGTATTTGAAAAGTAGTGACAAATCAGGCATGATGGTTTTCAGTCTTTCTAAAAACCATGAGGAAAAGCTCGCTCGTATTTCAGGACTGATTATTCTGAAGACACTGCCAGTCTGAATTACATTAGCACAGCGTACGGTCCTGTCTCAGTCTATCTGCCACTGGGACTGTCATGATGCATTTCTGGGGTGTAGGTAAGTAGAACAATCATGACCCAGAGATGAAGCAATGCCTGGGAAAAGAAAAGAAAGAATTAACTTATCAGCACTGACAATCATCGTTCACAGCAGCAGTAAATATGAGCACGCTCAATGAGAGCTAATAAAACCTCGTTTTGTAGAAATATTTTTCAGATACTCCTAAAAAAAAAAAAGAATTCTTATTTGCACAATGAAATGCTGAGACAGATTCTCAAGAAGCCACTGGCAGTAAACTAAAGATTTTACACAAACAGCAAAACTAAAGCAGCCTGGTTTCCTACAGATTTGTGTCCTCTGGCTTCTCTTTTCCTCCAAGCCCCAGTAACTCCAGCTGTTCTCTCTGATACCCAGCCCCCAGCCAGTACATTATGTGATCTGCCTCAGCGGCTGCTAAGCCAGTACTCCTGTGCCAGCTGGCTGATGCCAGACTCTAACAAACAGCTGAGTTCTGCTTTCCTTACCACAGGCACTGACTTGAGGCATTTTTAGGGATGTTAATTCTCATTCAAATTTAGCTGAAACTATCCAATTAGAAGTTCCTGGGGGTGCAACAAGGGAGATAATTAACAGACTACATAAGCCACATTTCCTTAAAAAAAAAAAGATTCAAGTCATAGTCAAGCTTCAAGCTGAAAAAGGGTAACTGCCACGGACTGCCCAATATACAGCTCCCTATGCAACTATCATTGAGTTTCACTTCAGATAGCAGCTTAGGTGGTAGAAGTCTTCAGGGTTTTGGTACAAAGCATTTTATTCATATATTGATAAGTCTAAGCCGTGAACAGGAAGAAAGAGAGAGGTTAGGAATTAAACAGCCCTGTTCCTTCCAGTACCTAATAGGCTGGAAGAAGCCATTGCAGGGGAAACTGTCATTTCCTTTATTCACTTGTGTCTGTCTGCTTTATATCCTGAAACAGTGACAGTTGTGTGAACCTCATGAAGTTCAACAAGGCCAAATGCAAAGTCCTGCACATGGGTCGGGGCAATCTGAAGCACAGATAAAGGCTGGGTGGAGAATGGATCTAGACCAGCCCTGAGAAGAACTTGTGGGTGTTGCTTGATGAGGAGCTGGACATGAGCCGGCAATGTGCGCTCGCAGCCCAGAAGGCCAACCGTATCCTGGGCTGCATCCAAACCAGCGTGGCCAGCAGGTCGAGGGGGTCGATTCTGTCCCTTTGCTCTGCTCTGGTGAGACCCCACCTGCAGTACTGCCTCCAGCTCTGGAGCCCTCAGCACAGGAAAGACATGGACCTGTTGGAGAGGGTCCAGAGGAAGGCCACAAAAATCAGAGGGATGGAACACCTCTCCTGTGAGGACAGGCTGAGAGAGTTGGGGTAGTTCAGCCTGGAGAAGGGAAGGCTCCAGGGAGACCTTACTGCAGCCTTCCAGTACCTGGAGGGGGCCTACAAGAAAGCTGGAGAGAGACTTTCTCAAGGGCCTGTAGTGACAGGACAAGGGGTAATGGCTTTAAACCAAAAGTGGGTAGATTTAAACGAGATACAAAGAAGAAGTTCTTCACTATGAGGATGGTGAGGCACTGGAACTGGTTGCCCAGAGAAGTTGTGCACGCCCCATCCCTGGAAGTGTTCAAGGCCAGGCTGGACAGAGCTTTGAGCAACCTGGTCTAGTGGAAGGTGTCCCGGCTCCTTGCAGGGGCTTTGAAGTAGATGATCTTTAAGATCCCTTCCAACTCAAACCATTCTACGATTCTGTTCTCCAAAACTCTGTTCAGAAGAATCATTATGCCTTCTCAACGAACATTTTTTTTCTTGATTTTCAAGTCTCAAAGGCTCAACGAGTATTTTCAAACAGGGTAGACTGCACACCTACCTTACCACAGGTCACTTAAACTGACAGACATCTGCCCTCCAGTGGAAAATGGAGGAATTTAATTTTTCATCAATTGCAAGTCTGACAACCTCACCCACTATGGATGAGCAACTTTCTACTATTTGTTTAAGTCTTGCCAGAAAAACTTTTCTTGCTATTTTCTCAGCTAGTAGAGAAGTGTGATTATTAGTCACTGAACAAAAAGTGAAGTGCCAAATATTAAAAAAAGCTATAGCAGATGACATTTTCCTAAATGGAGTGCACGCAGCTGTTGTGGGTTAACCTTGGCAACAGGTCACTATTATTCTGTATTTTAGTACTAAAACACTACTTTTACAGTCTTTTAAATGGTAGTTACATAAATGTCTTTAAGACTGCTATGCTAAGAATTCCTGGGAAAAACTAAGAACACCAAGCAACATAACTCCAAAATGCTGTCATGTAAGTACTATTTAGTCTGCTTTACAAAAAAATAAATTGAGTTGTTAATTATACAGCCTTTTGAACATCAAACATCTTGCAATTTAATAAGTGTTATATAAAACTGGCTACAGAAATCTTGCATTAAACTTCTTACTTTAAAGAAAGCTTACTCACCATGTAAATGATTACAAAGACTCTTGCGATGGGATACCGCCTTAGAAAGATTCCCAGCCGAATGCTACACAAGAGAATAACAAAATGCAAAAGTTAGCATTGAGCAACAAATTCCCGTTCCTCTCATTCCAATCACCACAAACCTATAAACATCAGCTGATGTTATACACATGGCTTTGTTTTTGACTTGAATTTTACTTAATGTACTCAAGACATTAAGTGGAGTTAGAAAATTCAAAATTCAGATCATAAAACATATTCTCCTAAGTTTTTCTGTTACATACTAGGCTCAGAGTTTTTGAAAATGAGCTAAGTCTCAACAGTTGTATAGGTATTTTAAAACTCACAAATATGCTATATCTTTGTCAAATTTTGTTACCTGCGGAGCTGTCATGAATCTTTAAAAAAGACTTAAGCAACAAAAGCCTTGGATTCTTGAAAAAACTGATAGATCACTACCATTCTTATATTTCATTAGATGAAAAAGACATGGGTTTTCCAAGTTTACTGCTACAGTGCTACAAAGCATACTGCACGAGATACTGCTCGGTAACATCAGTTAAAAAAAAACCGTGTGCGTACTTGAAGTGAGTATGATAGTGCCAAATGAAGTTTAGCATTAAAACTTCACATATAGTAAGTACCAATCATGGAAATCCTGATATCCTTCACAATGAAATTAAAGTAGCATAGAAGCCATAAAGGACCTTCTATCAAGGTATCATGCTTTCAAAGCATTAAGAAGTATTACCTAATTTTGTTTTCTATTGGTATTTGATTCAAGCTTTGGAGCAGACCTTTGTTGTGAATATTGACAATTAACCTAACTGCTCAGAAAAGGGATCAAAGCAAGTCTTTTGCTGGATTGAGAATTATTTCTGTTTACTAACTCCTCGAACAGATTATCTTTCAAGGTAACAGCTGCAGTGGGTTAGAACCCAAAATCTTGTCTTCACCAGGATTCCAAAATAGGAGTAAAAGAATACATATGATACTCTCCCACTGATTACGGTGCTTATCACAGACACAGTCAAAACCTCTGAAAGTGCAAAAGGTAAAAGACGGTAATGAAAAAGGTTAGGGTATTTTTCATATAGCTTAGTGATTCTCTTGTATCAAAAAATCTACAAGAGTGTTATTTAAATAACTGACTATAATGTGCAAAAAGCCCAAGGATATTAATATCATAACAAAGCACAACTGAACTAGGTCATATTTGGTAATTTATACCTTACTTCAGCTTGATTTTTTACTTTTACCACACAGAAGCAATTCAAAGGAGAAGGCATGCCACTTGAAAACTGCAAGAGGATTCCACCAATTACAAAACATATTTCCTTAGGACACTCTTACCTAAACTGATCTATGCTACTGGCAGCTTTGCGAACTCTCCCATACATTCCTGCCATGTTAGTATCCATGTCACTAAACAGGACAGGAACATTACGCATACGAGCACCTATTTCAAGGGAAAAAAAGCAACAAATTTCATTAGTATAAAACCAGCTAAGCTGTTGTATAAGTAAAACAAATCGATAGTGTATAACAAAGATGTATAAAAATAATATAAAAATAGTGATTAATCTGATTTGTTAGTGTCATTTTGCTGGGGGCAGAGGAAGGTGTTTTGAGGGCAGGATTCTTGATAAATTTACAATTAAGTCAAATGTTTCTTCAACTTAGTATATTTTTAAAATTTATTTTAGTTGACAAGATGGACACCTCGATATTCAACTCTATCATGTAGTAATAATTCTATTATTATTAGGTATATAAAATGATGGGTTTGATACTGTCACAGTTTCTGCATTTGCTTTTATTTCTAATCCCGTAAAACTTTGACAGCATTTCTGATACTCACTTATATATTCCAAAATTTTCTACTTTATTTACTTTTTTACTATGTATCAACTTTATTAAAAAAAAAAAAGATTCTCAGATAATGTTACCTTTGTGCAACTAAACTTAAGCTTACTGAAGCTACTTAAAACCAAGCCAAAAGGAAATATATTCCAAATTTGCTAGTCCTCCTGCCTCATTTCTTTTAAGTCTTTCATAAGCAGAGAAACAGAAGTCAGGATTGTCATTTTACACCTCTTCGTAATTGTCCATTGCTTAGATAAACAAGATTACAAACTTTGACTTTGAAAAGTGACATGTCAAAACCATGGATCAACTGCTGACGTTCTCCTAGCGATACAGGATGATTGCCACACAGTACAGACAAACCAACCTCAGCAGAACCACTGTATTTTAAGATACTTTTCAGGAAAAGTAGAAAGCAGGAAGAAAATTTATTTCAACCAGAATTCTGAAGTATCCCATTCTTTCTCACCTCTCAAACCCTTTTTACAAGGGAGGACTTATATCCTGCTTCTGACATTCAGTTTAAACCCCAAAAGACAGATTTATTTGTACCTGTGACAGTATTTGTAAATATGACTGTTCCAATAGTGCCATAGTATTGAAAATTAAAGATGAAATTGGCTTTATTAAGTTTACTTAAAAGTCATTTCCACACAAAAAGGACCTTCTATTTAACTATTTTTTATGATACCGGCTGCTGTTGACAAGGTCTCCAGTATAAGCTGCACATTTTCAGCATTTTTTTTTTCCTTATGAACTCAAGACTTTCAGGGAAAGGTATTATGAAATATAAAAGCCTGAACTGTAGAAAGGACAGAGTTTTAAGTATTATATTTTCTTATTTACCTTCAGCACCATCAATGCCTGTCATATTAATGGAAGGTCCGTTAGTATTAGTGCCTTGGATAGCCTTCAGCTGTTGCTCAAGTCGTTCCAGTTGATAGACGAGCGAGTTTTTCTCTGTGCTCAGGCTCTCTAACATGGTTTGCTTCTGAATTAGTGTTTCTGTCAGCTGATGAAGCCGGTTTTCTAATTCTGTCTGACTACTACTACTTAGAGTCTTGTTTGTGAGCTAAAAAAACAAAGCAAAGAAAAAAAATCAGAGTAAGTTCAAAGTTTGACTAACTGACATATTACAAAACTATAAAATAATCTAAGCACTCCAAGAACCAAGATACCCCACTGCAGAATTTTTATGGGATAACATAAAAATGATCACCAATGAGCACAATAAAGAAGAAACTTAATTTTGACAGTAGCTAAAACAAGATTGTACATGACACAAGGAACTCTATGTAAAAATGTATTCCTATGTTTTCCACCTCTAATCATACGAACACTCCTGTTCATATGATCACAAAAATCAATGCTATTCCTCAGAGCTGAGTTTAAATGATAGGCAAGACAATAGCAAGATAATCCAGGCTGGCTATCATACTTGCAACTTCACAAAACAAGTGAGCATGTAAAATGTTTTCAGGCGAGGAAGGAAAAAACTCAGTACAAATGGGGAGAATCTGATGCTATTCTACAGGAAAGCTTGAATGAAAAAGGTGAATATGCAGGATACACTGCAGAAGAATTGAGGAGCACTGAGGCAGAAAACATGACTGTATTAGCAAATAGAAGCTGAAAGGTCAGCAAATGAAGACATGGATCATGTCATTCAATTTGCAGAAAATATTTAAAGCAAATGGGAATCATCAGATTAGCCATATGTGCAACAGCTCATCTATTCACTACAGTCTTGGACCTCAGCCAGTTGTAGCATCATATACCACAAAGATGCAGCTTCAATGATGAAAAAAGAGAATCGGCAGAAACGAGAGGCAGCGAGATATCAAAAATACAAATCACATGCAATGCACCAGGGCAGGTGCAGGTAGTCCTGAAGCCTGGATTACCAGAAGAATCATCCGTGAACAGGCTCAAGAAATTTGTATCACAACACAACAATTTCCAAATCCTCTGATACTGTAACTGTACAGCTGACCCTAGTTGACTCTAGACTATCAATTCCTCTACATATAGACTCATTTTCATTATGAGTGATAATTTACAGAATTTTTAATAAAGATAATTTATAGAAAATGAGGCCTATGCCTTCGTGCTGCTCAAGGAGACTGTAGGGGCTGACAAGTGTCAGAAGGTTCCAAAAGGGATTAGATTGATTCAAGGAAAATAGGTCCATAAACACACTGGTGGGACTTAATAGGGACTTAAATGCTAATGTCCCTAATTCAACTGCTGATGCTGAGTACAAGGGAGTGAAGAAGCAGCCAGGCTCACATGCTGGGCCTACTGCCACTGTCCAAGATAGAACAGTGGGCTAGATGGATCACTGAGCCTGTAGGACATTACTTATGTTCCTACGCCAAGTTAAAAGGGCCTTTGCAAAAATCATGATGACCTAATCAAGGGCCAATGACTTTTCTTAGTTTTCAAAAAGAAGAATATTATCCAGCACCACCCCATCAATTCTAAGTGGGACACTTATCCCCACCCCCCCGCCAAGACAAAAGCACGTGCAATCATAAATTAGGCTATTTACTATTTCATGGTTCCCTCCTTGTACTCCTTCTACTCAAAACCCTACTCTGTATTGAAAACAAGTACACTGTAACTCCTTAGTAGAGCATTTATGTTTCTTTTGTACAGTTTAATCAAATTAATAGTTCTTATAACTGTTTTCATAATTGAAGGTGATAAAGTTATTTTCTATACACACAGAGTACCTGATTTCTAAGCTTCTGAATTTCTTCCTCTCTGTCTTTTATTCTGCTTTGCAAAGTATTCTTTGTTCGATATAATTCTTCTTCGGCATAATGGAGTTCCTATAAAACATGTCAATCACAAATAAAAGATTTTATACATATATGTATTTTGAGAGACACTCTCTTAGCTAGAGTTTCACAGTAGAATGTGAGAAGGCAATATTCTGCAATCAAATATAAACCAAAAATTTAGTCTTAAAGTGTCTGGGTAGGAATGGGGGGGGGGGCGGGGAGAAATAAAAGAGCTGAGTATGAAGACACAACCTACAAGACTTATCAAATTCTTCTGTGGAGACTGACTTATATTAAGTATTTATCCAGACTAGTTTCCTGGGAGTCACACAGTTTCATTGGGACCATGATTTATCTTCCTTATACTCTTACCATTTATTATATTGCTAACTTGAAACGATGTCAATAATGTAACTTAAACGATTAGGAAATACTTTGGGGAGGAATCTGTATTCCTAAAATAAACCCATCAATCCAGGATACCATTTTTAAAAAGTTTTTAAAAACCCTTGGCATATCTATCTATAATTCTGTATGACACAGATCCTCCTTCAAAGTTTAGGATAAATTAACATAACATGTGAAAGGGGAAGGAATATTAGTAAGGGACAGGTTACTGAACAGCAAAGCTAACCGTAAGTTTTGTTACTCCCATGATTTAGTGGCTATTTTAACTCCAACTTAAAGACCTGTGATGCTTATCTTTTACACTAAGACAGTCTTCAAATCACTGTATCACTTCAGCTGTCAGTTGCTACAGAAAACAGATAATCCTAATCTCCCATCAAATGTACAAGAAATAACACCCCTACTTATTTTCCATCTTCAGTCTCAGAAACCTTATGGCAACAGATAAAGGAATTCCCGGATAAAACAGACCATAATTGTATTAAGTATCAATGCACACACTTACTTTAAAAGCACATGTAAGTGTGTGTCATCAAAAGGAGTAGTTCAGTTTCTGTAATAACTGATAATGCCTTTTTTTTTTTAATTCACCTCACTTTCTCTATATGCAGTATTGTCTTAAAATATACCCCTCAGAAGGGCAGGAGTAACAAAATACAATTTACATTCTGCTTTGATATAATAAACATCAGCTATCCATCAAGAGCAGACCTCAACTTCTGCCTTTTAATTAGTTCAAGCTGCTAGCATCACATTAAAATGTAATTTCTGGAAGGACAGATAATCCTATAAGATAAATTGTTCCAGTTGATATAGTGTACTCTCCTGCTTTCCTCATTATTAATTCTCTTTACAGAGAAATTTTTTAATAGGGTGCAAAGCATTTGTCCAACTTCTACTGAATAATAAGTTTGTTCACATGAAACAGTTGTTTTCCTTTTTTCCCCCCTCTTTTTAACACAAAACGGCTAAAATCAAGGGGGAGTCTGCTTAAAAAGGTGACACAGTCTGACAAAAATCATTCATATAATTTTAGCAGCAATTTGTCTTATAATGCAGTTTGGAAGTAACAACATTTAGATTCAGAACAGAGTAATGAGTGGATTAAAACCCCCCCTGTGAATTGCTACTATGATAACATTGTTTTACGAGCTAAATTTTATGCAGTAATTGAACACAGGAAGTTCTACAGTAACCATTTTTAGTATTTGAGTTTCTCAATATAAATAATGGTTATAAATGTTACTATGTCCCTACTGTTCGATTGTTCCTCTGCTGAATAAAATTTAAGATCATGATCAATTTTGTGCATTCCCTAGGGTCACGTTTACTCTTTAATACACCAGAGAGATCTCTGTTTATCAGGAGCATCCAGAAGGCCCTGTCCATTGCTTAGTACTGGTTGCACTTTATTTGGCCTAGTGACATTCGTTAAGCTTTTGGGGATTTCTTTGGAATACTAAACAAAAAATAACACAAATACAGTATAAGCTACTCTCTTACTAAGCCAAATGCTTTACTAATGACACCACATGTGGCATAAAATAAGGCCAATCAGCTTTCAAGAATTCCTTACCTGTTTTTGCCTTTCTAGTTCAGCTTCTGCCTCTTGTTTGGCCATTTTATGTGCTGTTATTTGCTCTTGTAGGTCTTGAAGCTGCTCTCTCACTGACTCAGCTTCACTTACCTGCTGAGTCTCCATATCCTGAGATGAACAAAAACATTACCATTTCATTAACATTCAAACAATACTGCAAATCTGCCACGGTAACAGCAAAAAAAAAAAGTTGTATCTGCAATATTGCTTCAAAGGAAAATGAAGGTGAGGATGTATTGAATGACATTTGGTCATTTTATACAGAATATTTTTACTAAGATAGTAATAAAATATACTAAAATAGTAGTAAAATAAATGCATTTGGGGAACATAAAAAGCCTCCACTTTTTCCCTTCTACTGTCTACAGGCTAAAACTGTGTAAAGTATGCTTGCATGCAACTGCGGGGTTGAGACAATTATGCCAGCAGACAACTCTGATTACAGTTGCTTCAAGGATTAGTAGCCCTTGCAGAAAAGGATGTAGGTGATCTCTACAGAAATCATGATGCTTGTTTGGAAGGAAATGCTTCCCTCAAAAGGAACACACAGTAGTGAGGGAAGAGAAGTGGTATCTATAATATTCCTCCCACATGACTTGAAGTGCTGAGAGAGAACATGGAAGGAAATTGGGTATCAAATAAGTACTTGTCTCACCTTGAGCAAAAGTTGGCTTATTTTAATAGTAGGTCAAACACACACTAGAAGTCTTGAAGTATACAAGAAAACACTCCTTTGTGCGTGGTTAACTACAAATAAAAGTGTACCTGCAGCTCTGTCCTCATCTGTTGTATTTGCCCCATTAGTTTTTGTATTTCTTCTCTCTGAGTGTCTCGCTCATGTCGCAGTTCTTCTAGTTCCATTGTGCTCGCAGTATTGCTATCCAGGCCTTCAATACCAGAGCCTTCTTTTAAGCTGTTTATCAACTTTTCTTTAGACTGAAATAATAAATCAATATACCATTAACTGCAGTATTTAACAAGTGCTCAACTAGAATATGCCAAAATGACCTTGCTCTGAAATTCAAATGCAGACATCCAGTAAAAAAACTGCTTTATCTGTTCTTTTAGCCAAGTTAATAATGATTCTACACATTTTAAAAATAAAATGCTTCCCTATTGATAATTTTTCTGAATTCATATGTGCCATGAGACTGGATTTACTGAAAGCCTGTGTTATCTGAGGAAGAGTACAACTTTCCTCTTTAGAAGTGCCTGGAATGTTAAACATGTCGTGGATAATAATTTTGGCTTTCCAGTTACCATAAGAGAGAAGATGGACACTAACAGAGATTAAAGACAAAACTGATCCCCTTTTACTCCATCCCTTCACCTGCCAACAAAGACAAATAAGAGCCAAATACAGCAATAACTCTTCTGGGAAAGAGGACGAAACATTTTATTCAGAGTCAGCCTAATGTTAGCTCAACATTGACTTCTGATATTTATCAAGATGATTTAAAACCTGTCCTTGGATATCAGACTAAATTAATTATTATAGACAGACATCTTTATCTTCAACGTATTGCTAACTTTTATAAACAAGACTCAAATTGGCCATGTTTGGATTTGGTGTCTTTGACAACTTCAGTAGCATAGAAGTCTGCACAAAATACCTAATTTTGCCATTGTTTATATAATGCTGATCACATGCAACCTTTTAGAATATATAAAAATATTTTCTTTGGTTCACACATAAGTATCCATTATATACTATGTTTCAGCCTCAAGCAGAATAGAGCAATATTCTTGACTCAAGAATACTGGGTGTGGAACAAATTGCAGGTTACACCTATTTATCTATCCACCAAAGTTTGGACTCTTAGATGCAGAACACACTGACAGACGTTGCACAATAAAGTGCAATGGTTCACTTGGATTTTTCTCTAAGTTCAGGACCTGAACTTCCATTTCAATTACTTAATCTGTAAACTTAAATTTACAAAAAATGCAGACTAGTAGCTGTTCTGTATAGGTATCATTATAGATATGCCCCCAAATATATTACAGGTCACATTAAAAAAATCCCGCAAATTAGATTATTTGAAGCATAACACCATAAAAAGTGTACAATTCAAACTGGATTTCTTTACAGAAATGCTTACTTGGAGTATGCGAGTTGCTTTCTGTTTATAGTCTGCCAGTTCCTGTTTTGCAGATTCTAGGTGGTTTTTAGTTACTTTGACTTGCTGCTGAAGCTCATCAGCTCGCCTCTTTTCATCTAAATACTTTCTTTCTGCTACAGTTATCCCTTCTGCCAAGTTCTGACGTTCTGCTTCCATTTTACTTAGACGAGCCGCAAATTCATTCTATTAGCAATAAAGAAACAATACTTTGTGTTTAAACACAGTCTCAACTTTAACCTAGAAAGGAAAAAAGAAAGTTTAAAAGCAACTACACATGACACAACACCTCATATCTACCACCTCCAACTTAAAGACGCATCAGTAATATATGGAAAGAAATCCTGCTTGCTTAAGAAAGTGATAAATAATATCAGTAAAAATATGCATTTCTTTCCCTCACCAGAAATAGTGGGTGAATAGCAATCTTCCTATTATTTATGTTTATTTCATAAACAAAAAGCAAGCTTCCCCTCAAAAAATGTTATCAAATGTAGTCTGCCATATTTTGATGTACCTAAAAAAAACCCCAGACACTGATGAAGATTTTCAAAGATGCTATTATACATAACAAAGGCCAAGCTAAGTGTGGAAAGCAGTCTCTAGCAATGATGTACTCACATCTTTACCACAGAAATGACCGTCCAGCTTAATATTCTTAAGAATACATATTAAGGTTCTGTAACAGTTTGTTATGTAACAACATACCATGAAAATTAAACTGATTATTGATTTAGTTTTAAAACAAGTGATAACATTAAAGTTGTTATGAAAAAACCAGTAAAAATTATCAGCATTAATCCTCAAAAACTTTTAATCATGAAGCTTTCAGAAGAACAGACAAAAAGTAAACTAGCACCTAAGGATACTTAGTGCAGCAGACAGCACATCCTTCCAAGCACTTAGTACCCTGGCACAGGAATTGAAGTCAAGGGGAAGAGAGAGCAATTGGAATCTCACAGATCTGAACTCAAAAGTAGAGTCTGAAAGTCTTCCTTACTCTTCATGTCTAACCTGCATTTGTTTGTAACTTTCTTGCTCTCGTTTGAGTGCAGAGTCCGCATCACGCAGCCTCTCTTGAAGAGTTTGAAGGGCTTGATTTTGCAAACTGCTCCCTTCACTGTGGTCTTGTATTATCCTGAAAGAGCGATATACATATTAATGGAAAAAGATGAAATCTTTTCAGGAAGAAGTATGACTACCTGGTTTTCAGACCAGCTTTGAAAATTTACTCAGTAAATTATCAAATATGGCTGGCTACAGGTGTGAGGCCTGGAGTTAATGACTCATGCATCTCCTCCCTGACCTATATTCTGGAGCATCCAATTGCCAATTCATACCCCAGCACTGAGATAAGTCAGAAAAGTCTTCACATTTGTGGATAAACAAATGTGTTTTTCAAGACAAAAACCTTTTTCTTGATATCTTCAGCTTCAGGCCTCTGACACAAACATAAATACTTTATACAAAATGGATTTAAATAATCAGGTAACAATTGTCCCTATTTAATATTCATTTGTCCTGTTCCCACTGCCAGTTATGATATAGCAGGCTCAGAACAAACTTTAATCCTCGTATTTCAAAACTTGATACAATCCCTTTCTCCATTAGTTTACTAATTTTTCTTCTCAAAAGAGACTAAGTTATCTACCTTGAATTTTCAAACTTATTACTGTTTGCAGAATTGTAAGTATGAAATTACAAATTACCGTGATTTTTCACTCTGCAATGCTTCCAAAGCTTCTGTCCGAGCACTTAAGAGCTGATCAGCTTCTTGCAACCGTACTTTCAGCACAGCTAGCTGTGAATCCTTGGCACCAACAGCTTCTGTCAGATCATCAACTCGAGCCTGAAGTTCTCTAACCATCCTGTCACTCTTTGAATGGTCAACATTCCACTTCTCCACCCTTTCCCGGGATTTGTTCAATTCTACAAAATAAGAATTTTCTTTGAAGTTTATAAAAGTAGGTATTGCAAGGTCTTGTAAGTGGTCAGGATGCACACATCACATTTCTTAAAGAAAGAAATTAAATACAACCAAGCTGAAGTAACACTGAAACTTTACGAGCTACCAAGAAGTAACAAATGCCAGACTGGCTATCAGAGCACGACCCATAAAGCTTTGCAGGTGATCTCAAAACAGGCATTTCATTCTGTGTCACACTGCAGATGACAAATTTTACCTGCCCCACCCCTTGCAATGGCCTACTGTCGAAAACCCCTGTGTGAGCAAGCCTTTGGAAACCTCTGCATAAAGCATCTAGTTCAACTAAAAGTGACAATAAGCTCAACCTAAAAAACAGTAGAAAGATACACCAGTGTTGAAATAACGCCTGAATACTTAGAGAGCCTTCTGGTTTTAATCAAACATCACATATTAAATTTCAAGAGAAAGTAAAATTCCTGGCTCATGTGGTTACTTTGAAAAAAATGCGGACACTCAGTTGTATGCCTAACAGCATGAGTTTGCACAAGGTTTTATTATTTGTTTAATTTACAGTCACAGTTTTCATATTTGTCATTTCATTTGGCTTTGAAAAATCTAGAGAGGTCATACAAAAACACTAAATTTTATATTTCTACTGTCAGTTTCTAGGCATTGGAGATTATAGCCTACAGCCAGAAAGTAGTCAGAATTTGAAGTAGTTAAAGGAATTTACTCATTTAAAAATAAGTATTTTGCAATAGCTGTTAAAATGCAGGAATAATATTTTAATACTGATAACATTTGATAACACTGTTTTAATGAGATGTAAGTTTTGGAACTAACTTGATCACATTACTTAAATCAACATTTGTGTTATCTTTGTAGTTGAACAAGCCTTTTAGTTTCTCTTGAAACTCATTATTCTGAAACCAAGAACCATTTTGGTTGGTAAGCCATACATGCAAATTTAAACTAGAAAGATTTTATTATAAATACAACACGCTAACATAGAAACAGCATTGTTTTCTAGTTCACTGGCATTTTAGTAATATGTTATAGTTGAGTTTCCAAACCACAGTACCTTCTTGGGTTTCTTTGGACCTCTGAATTAATGAAGCCATTTCTTGATTTAAAGATTGAACTTCATTGCGCAGCAGCTGATTCTCCAGGCGAAGATTGGATAGCTCATGTGATTTGAAATCATCATTAGCCAAAAGGTTAGCATTAGTTACTCTACTTAGTGATGAATCCTTCACACCATCCCCTTGTGCTCCCAGTCCAGAATCTGAACTGTCTGGAGTTTCTGTACAGAGAGATGCAAGTTAGAACTAATATATGTATTTGTAAGTTGCCTTGATATGGGCAGAAATTCCATGTTCTGCACCAGTGGTTAAATGCCTAATATAAAATAACAATAATATAATCAAATTAGCTTATATTGAAATGGAATATGGAGCTCCTTCTCCCAAGGGGCTTGCACAAAATAGAACTATTACAGAGTATACATGCATCATGCAGTGTTTTTGTTAATCCTGCGAGACAAGACATGGAAGTTATAAAATTTCCTACTACATTAATGTCAAATTTAGGATTTACTTTTTTATGACTATGCTGCCCAGAGATGTCTTCAGAAGCTGAGAGAGTAACAGAAGAGACTAAACATACACAGCAACTAACTAACTCATTCTGCTTTTCCATTAAGATTTTGATTTCAAGGATGTAAATTTCATTTTAAAACATCTCTTCAGATGACTATACTTAGTCATTTTGATATCAAACCTAAATATGTAACTCAGCCACATAGTTATGTATTTTAATTATCTTTATGTAAAAAAGCATTTTAAGAATAATTTCAGTGAAAACAATCTTACTGATAAGTCTGTATTAATAATTCTCTCAAAATATTTTTTCAAAAGCACTGTCACTACGAGAAATCATGTTGAAGTGATTTGAAGCAGAAGCATAATCTTTCTCTAATGAAAAAATATAAGGTAGATATATTTGGTCAAACTCTTAAAAGCTTTCTGCCAATGCAAACTGTAATTCTCTAGATTATGGAAATAAAATACAGATTATTCTTTTTCTTTTTTTACATCTTAGAACCTCAGTGAGAACAGTAAGGGAACTCCTGGCAATATTCTGAACAACAGTCCCTTGCAGGGAAGGAGAAATCAAAAGCCTTTCTTCATCATGCACAAACACACACTGAGCGTCCTGGACTAATGCTGTGAAACTGATACTTTCACTGTAACAGTCCTGATTCCAGTGTGCAGGTAGCTGGAAGCCTTGCAGCAGTGTTAAGATAAAACAACATAGCATGCAATGAGCAAACAAGCAGGCAATCCAAAAATACTACTTCTGAATTTAGTATGTCCCAGATGAGTAACTGCGGAAAATCCAGGGGGATAGACTGCAACCAATTTCCAAGAAAGACCGCAGTTTAGCTGTCACAACCTTACTTACTTCACCTTGTGACCACCAACCAATCTGCTCCACCTTCCTTGTTACCACTGCAACAGACCCTATCACCCAGAGCCCAGGGAGCTGGGGCAGACTATTAATTCTGAACACCACCACACTGACAAGTAGCAGTAGTGACAGCAAGATTTCTTCCACGTTTTCTCAAACCCCTTTCCTATTTAAACGATTCTAAGAAGTGTTGTTTCCTTCCTTTTGCTTCATTTACACAATTTCCAAATTATCAGACAATTTATCCTCATTCCTTTGCCTGGAAAACTCAACAGATTAATGAAGCTAACGAAGCAAGAGATTAGCCATTTATAGCACATATTAGATTCTAGCGATGGCAACATACAAAGTGTAACGTTAATTTTTTTTTGTCTATAGCTAACTTCAACAGATGCTATACAGAACATTTAAATGACACAGATATATCTAGACAATCAACTTTGAAACCAGCCTGCTCAAACTCTATGTTGTAATCATGTGCCTCCTCATTCAGCAGCTCCACAATGCAAACTCCACTCAAAAATCCTCAGAAGAGAATACAACAGGCTACACTGAGCAAAACAAATACGCTCCTTAACCACTAATCTGCAAGGCCATACAGCCAGGTTTAATATATTTGAATTAGTAGTAGTAGTAGTAGTAAACCTTATTGAAAAGTTATCGACCCAGAAATACAAAAATATTCACATCTTTGAAAATTATCCCTTTTCACATCTGAAACTTTTCAGCATTCTTAATACATTAAGTAAAAAACTGGCATTTACAATGCTTTACACTCTCAAAGTACTGAACAAATAATAAAAGTATTCTAACTACATTATTAAGAAATAATAAAACCATTTTCCTCAATTTTGTAGAATAAACAACAGCAAAGTAGGCACAGCAACAGCAAGGACTTAGTACAGATTGGACAGTCTGATAGAGAACACAGGTTCCTGATGCTTCCCAGACACCTTCTCCTTTGCATTGACTTAAGAATAGCCCCAACTTTTGACCATCTGGCCTAGAGGCTCTTTCAAGCGTCTGGATTTAGACTGCAGTAATGAACTACTTCTGGCAAACCCGAAGGCTTTATCTATGTAGCACTCTCGCGCCAGCAGCTCTACAACAGCCTGTTTACATCCAACTTCCCACTCTGCAGGACAAGCAAGTTTGACAGCTTACACCTCTTCCATGGTGGAACAGAAAACCTCACATCATCTCAGATGGTGCATTGGTCAACAGCCAATACCATCTACCAGCTGGTGAAAGCCACTCAACTCTCCTACGTGGCAACAACAGGTAAAGGCCCAATTGATCAAATAAATGCATCAGCACCTATGCTTCTAAGCAGGGATGCATGAGGGCTGACGCAAGGTTAGGTCATAGCTCAGAGAGGTCAAAGTGAGAGTAGCAATGCAGCAGATCGAGAACACAAAAAAGATTTAGGCATTAATTATGCCGCATGTCAAACTAGCATAGTATCTAAGATTATACCAGTGATGCAAAAATGCTAAGGACCCTGCTGTACTACTCACATAATACTACCACCAAACGTTTCATGAAGTTACAGTAAATCCATTACCTAGCCTTACCCTAGGCATACTTTGGTTTTAAAAATCACGAGGTTCAATACTATTTAACTACCATTGCCTTGGCTCCTGATGGAATTCTCTTCAGTAGTTTTTGCACTCTGTGTACTGGTAGACACAGAACTAATGCTTGAAGTCCGAGAGTGATTTTGAATAACAGGTGCCTTGCTCTTCTCTTTAGTTTTAGAGTCCATTTTTCCATTAGGCTCCTTCTCTGAACTGTTGAGAAAATCAAACAGCAACTCATCATCAGGTTCTGACTTTTTTCTTCTCACAAAATGCGAGGCAGCTCTGGGTGTGGAAACATTTTCTACTGGAGAAGCAACTTCTGAAGATGTCCTACGTGCTGGTTTAACATTTGCTGTTCCTGCTAGGATTGTGGCCTTTTGATGTTTAATATTATCAGCTGCTGAGGAGATGTAGGCTGCTTTGGGTGACGTCTGATATTTCAGTTCTCCAGGATGCTGGCGCAATTCAGAATATTCACTGGCAGAGTCCAAATTCTTATTATCATAAACTGCACTGCTTCCTGGGTCTTTTTTGCTCAAAGCTGATGCAGCTCCTTGATCAACTCTGTTCAGTAGATCCTCTGCCTTTCCAGCAAGATCAGCAAGCCAAGACATGATGGATGTCCGTTGATAAGTTCTATAAAATTAAAATTTCAGGATCATATGCTGCAAAAGACATAGAATGATTATAAATCAGACTGGTGTTGATAAGGCTAGATGTATGGGTTACCTAAACAACTGTTGTGTTAATCTATTAGTGCTATAATTATTTTAATACTTCTCTCCTACTTCACTTGGTATTTTGCTGTTTTAGGAACTGATAGAAATAAACCAAATCAGTTTCTAAGGAAAACAGACAGAACCAAGACTTAGCTATCAGACCACCATATCTGTTTCTGGTATCAGCACATGCTACAGAGCATCCAGCCTGCTCACCAATAACAGAAAACAAAGTCTACTTGCACCTGACAAAACCAAACTCAGCTGGAAGAGAAGTGGCCAGATACTTATTGAAGAAAAAGATAACAACAAAGCCTTAGATGTTTGGTCTGCAGACTCATGATCTGGTTCAGATAGAGGAACTTCTCCCCAACAAACTTTGCAGCCCACTGTCCCTTCTGTGTCACCAATAGGGGTGACAGTTGTACACCTTCGCTTGCACCAAGGGCCTACGACACCACACAGGCGACGTGTTGCTCTATCCCCGCTCCCGTGAAGGGCTCCTTCACACCAAAGGCTGGCTGTGGAGGGTCCCTTGGCCAAGCACACCCACAGCGGGAAGGGTGAAGCGCAGAGGTGGGCGAGGCCACTGCCC
>NW_010517244.1:0-992 GCF_000687285.1 Phaethon lepturus
CTTAGTGATTCTGTGATTCTGTGATTTCCAGCAGACATCTGGTAAGCTGATGTCTCAACTGATATATTTCAGATTCCTGATCTGATATATTTTGCAGAATGGAGCAAAATGGTTTTGCAGGTGTCTCTTCTGTTTTAAATGTGGGCAGAAATTTATTTTTAAACACTTCCTTTAGCAGTGCAACTGCTAGTAATTTATCACAGGACCTTCTTGAACTTAGAAGATATCAGAAGAGTCTGAAGTTATTTTCAATGCTGTATGGAGACAGGACATTTCCTCAGAGAAAAAAGTGACAAACTTTATATGTAGTCCATGGATGTGGAGCGGAGTGTTTCCTACCGTGTCCTTGGTAAACATTAGACTGCAATTATGTTCCAGAGGATTTTTGCTGTAGCAGCTTTGCAGCTGGGTGTGCAATAAATTTGGTTGGATGGTTGATTATACCATAGAATCATAGAAACATAGAATCTTTGGGTTGAAAGGGACCTTTAAAGGTCATGTAGTTCAACCCCCCTGCAGTGAGCAGGGACATCATCAATTAGATCAGGTTGCTCAGAGCCCCATCCAACATGACCTTGAATGTTTCCAGGGATGAGGCATTCTTCCTTCTATCATCTAGTCTAAATCTGCCCTCTTTTAGTTTAAAAACATTACCCCTTGTCCTATCACTAGAGGCCATGCTAAAAAGTCTGACCCCATCTTTCCTATAGGCCCCCTTAAGCACTGAAAGGCTGCAATAAGGTCTCCCCAGAGCCTTCTCTTCTCCAGGCTGAACAACCCCAACTGTCTCAGCCTGTCCTCATAGGAGAGGTGTTCCATCCCTCTGATCATTTTGGTGGCCCTCCTCTGGACCCTCTCCAACAGGTCCATGTCTTTCCTTGTGCTGAGGGCTCCAGAGCTGGACGCACTACTCCAGGTGGGGTCACAGCAGAGTGGAGTAGAGGGGCAGAATCCCCTCCCTTGACTGGCTGGCCACGCTTCTTTGGATGCAG
>NW_010517244.1:1255-2502 GCF_000687285.1 Phaethon lepturus
TACGGCCCTCGGAGGGACGCCACTCATTGCTGATCTCCATCTGGACATTGAGCTGTTGACCACTACCCTCTGGATGCGACCATCCCACCAATTCCTCATCCACCCAACAGTCCACCCATCAAATCCATATCTCTGCAATTTAGAGAGAAGGATGTTTTTGGGGACCGTGTCAAAGTGTTGCGTTAAGAGGCAGAGTAATTTGGCAGAAACTAAACCCCATTGCATTCCAGGTGATGCTCAGATATCAAAGGGACTGGGGGCAGCTGGGCTTAGTTTTTGAGTGATGCCCAAATCAGTGTTAGTAGTCCGGTCACGCCCGACACTTCCATTGGAGTGTCACGGGTCCAGATGCACTGCTAACATCACATGGCCGCACTCAGAGGTACGGTCGCATTCAGGGACAACACACTCGGCTGAGTCAAACAATAGTGTGATTTATTGAAGCAACAGATGCACAAATTCTTTTAGATTGCTGGTGATAAATTCACTGTGTGCAAAGCACGTGCAATAAATTAAATGGATTAAATATGTCCGGGTTACACACGCGTGGGATAATAAAGCAACTCTCTAGAGATTAATCACTCGGAATAGACAAGTGTTCAAATCTTACCCAAAGGCGTCCCAATGTGGGGGAAGAGAGGGTCAGCCTGTCGGCGGATCCTAAAGGTCAGGAGCGATGGTGCCTTCCCTGACATCCAGCCCTTCTCAAACTATTTTATAGTGTTTTACTTTGCAGGTGGAGCTTGAGTGACTCTAGTCATATGTACCTTTATCGAGATTGGTCCAAAATTCTCTTGGAATGCTTCGCATTTAAAGGCACAGACTAGGAAAAATTCAGTGCACAAGCTCATTGAGGGGTGGTCGCACATTGGGAGGCGGGTAACTTTTGGGATGGAGGTGTGTTATGGTATTATAATAACATTATAATAAGCAGACTTCACTCTGAGTACAGCATTTCATCAAAAGTTGACAGACTGTTGGCCCAGGGCATCGAACGTGCAGCTTATCAATTTATACCGTGTACCTTTGGATTCCCTCGTTATCACAGCGCGTGGCCGCAATTGTCTCTGCTCCGCCCTCCATGCAATTTCTCCCAGAGTCAGCACACCAAGTTCCCCTGATGTTGCCAACATCTAGGGTTGCCTAGGGAATTGCCACGGTACAGACTCATTGTACATTAGCTGCGTTCCACCCTGCTTGAATGCTGTTCTTAGAATGTGAATGTAAGTTTGATTTCTAAGCCACCC
>NW_010517245.1:0-1459 GCF_000687285.1 Phaethon lepturus
AAAATAAAATAAAATAAAATAAAATAGAATATCACCAGTTTACTCAGTATTCTGAAGCAGCAAGTCTGAAAACAGAGCATGTGCCAAACCTGACAGAGTGGTGCAGTGCGAGGCCCTGTGGAAACCTGGGCTCAGGGCTCCCTTCAGTCTTGCTCTCTGGGCTGCCGTGGCCAGAAACGTGGGAAGAAGTAGGAGAGTCCTTGCCAGAAGCATGATGCCTGTCCCCTATGGATGGATCTGTCCCTGGGGGCCAGGAATCTCCCCACTGAGGAGAAACCACGGGGCAAACCTATCGCCCTACATTAAGAAAGATGAAGCTTGACAAGGGATGGGCATAATCCCAGCAGCTAGCTGGGGAGGTCACTTGAACCTCCTTTACCTGCTTGTAGGACAGGGTGTCAAGAGGCAGAGAGGTGGTGGGTCAAAATGCTGGTATGAAAATGAGCTCCAGCAAGTGGTGTGGGCTGGCGGGAGAGCACCAAAATCAAATACAGCCCATCGGGCCCCGCTGCCTCCCATGCCCCACCGCTCACACGTACTAGTGTTCATAAGAAACCATCAGAAAATAAGACATTTATATCACTCAGACATCTTGACAGCCTTGTGAGCAGAATGCGTTGGTTGTATGACTAAATATTTTGGGATAACATGAACCCTGGGTCCGCATTTCAGGCCAGGCAATTCAGAGCCCATACAATAGCCCAAGCTCTAACATTGTTATGAGATTTAAAGGGCAAAGAGGGTATTGTGCTCCTTCACGACACAGAGCCTGTGATTTCGACTCTGTCTTGGAAACCAGAGCTAGTGACTTATTTTATTAGCAACAGAAAGTATTACAAAAAGTGTATCCAACATATACAGTTGACTGCTTGTATTTTCTGTACTCGGTTCCAATACTGGCATATAAATGCATTTGTGCTAAGGTGGAGAGTTTGTTATATATGATGAATGGCACTGAAATATCAATTTTATCTTTCCTGTAAAAACAGAGGCCATAACTCATGCCAGATGCAGCCTCCAGATGCCAACAGTGCTATTGGTTTCAGGGCCAGGACCGGGAAGACAGATAATTTTGCTAATCCCTCCATTATATTATTATATTCTTACCTGCAGTGTGACACAGCTTATCACGGAATCATTAGAGAAAAAATGCATGTTTAATGTTATATTACCAAAAATTAAATGTGTGCTGCAACTCTAGCACCTTTCAACCATTATGTATCATACACTGAACTCTGGGAGAACACAAAGTGTTTCTTTCATGTTTACGTATTTTTGGTATTTCGAATATTTGAGAACCTTCTTTTTATGTTGGGAACTTTTAAAGGTCTCCATCATTACAATATCTAGGCATGGAGGTCCTTATTGTCTATATGCTTTCATGACAAAGGACCACTGAGCACCACCAGGGGCCCTGGAACAAACTTTCGTGGTTCCTTCTTTCCTTTCTAGTTCCTCC
>NW_010517245.1:1490-4571 GCF_000687285.1 Phaethon lepturus
GGGGACTACTTAGCTGTTCCTACGTAGTAACGACTGCTGTAGTAATGGAGGGGCATTGTTGCTTTATTTACTAATACTACAGGACCACTGGGGAACTTGTTCTGCATTCCTCTACAACCTTCATTACACCTCCCAGAATTAGGATGATACTGTAATTCTTGCTTTATAGGTGAGATGAGGCACAGAAAGGGATTTACTTGTCCAGAATTCCCATAGGGAAACTGTAACAGTGCAGGGATGCAAACCAGGGTCACCCAAGCTCCAGGTAAATGCTGTAATCACTGGACCAGTGGGCATTTAATAGCTTTCAATTTGTCTTTTTTCTTTTTTCTTATTCTGTTTTTTCCACCACTTTTAATTACCTCATTGATTTCAAAGAACTCCCACTGCCTCTTGGAAAACCTTGAAAAGCATTCATTTTTAGAAACAATTCTGCTGATATGTAGTTTACCTTATATAGCTTTCTTCCTTTATTATTATGCAAATACCTTTGGAAGAGAATAAGTGTACTTCTGAAGAATTGCCCTACTAATACCGCTCATTTGTGTCTGAAGCCATTCTCATCTTGCTCTTGTAAACACAAGCAGCAAGTATGGAACATGCAGGAGAGCAGAGTATGAATCAAGTTCACATTTTCCTTAAATATTTTGTGAAGGTGCCTTAAGAGTACTGAGAATTTGCAGTTCTACCTTATCGGAGGCTCAGACTTTATTTTCACTGAGTTTTTACAAAAATGGCCTCTATAAGAAAAGATCTGGCTGCATTAGAATCACACTCTCCTGCTGATCTCTGGTATGACAGATGGGATCAACTGAGCTGCTTTAAATGACAGTCATCACAGGAGGACAGAAAGGGAAGGGGACTTGCCATTACTTACAACCCATCAAAACACAAGTCAGACTTTATTAGGATCTTCATCACACAAGTCACCCAACAAAACACAGCCTAAATCACTTTGCGGTGAGTACAACTGGTTAAAGACTTACGTTTCAAGAACGGTCACCAGGAGAAGATGCAGGTGGGCCTTGTAACACGTGGTGTGGAGACCACACAAGGCTTGAGTGGAGGCTTGTCTCTTCATCATGCCTATGATGGAAGAGAACTTAAAAGTTAGAAGGGGGATGAGCGTGAGAGGGGTAGCAAACAGTGGAGAGAACAGAGTTCAGAAAGATAGTAGAAACTGCCTGCTTTCTTCTACACCCATCTTATTCCTCCCTCAGAGCTCTTGACCTTAGTTTCCTTTGAATTGCTCTTCATCCCTGTCCTCTCTGCTGTCTCCAAACACAGTCGGTCAACAGAAATTAGCCACATGTACGGTGGATAATCTAAGTTGCTCTGGTTGCATCCCAGTGCAAGGGTTGAGATAGCAAATGTCTAGAAGATTTTAATGTTCCTACAGTATTTTCAAGCAATCATTACATTGACTCTGATTACATCATCCATTTCGGTTCCCCTCTCCTTACTCTCTCTTGTCCACAGAGATTAAACTCTCAAGCCAGAAACTGTCACTGTGTTTGTACAGAGCCCAGTACAACGGGGTCTTGTGCTTGGCTGATCTCCAGGTACAAGTGTATAAACCCAATTAATAATAATGTACAGTTCAGCTACAGTTGATATGCACATAGGCAGTATAATCTAAATTTTTTCTTAGCACTTAAAAATGCTTAAAACTATACTATGAACAATTTCATTGTCAGGCTCCACACCACTAAGTGTCCCTCACAAACTCTCAGAGCTTCAAAGGCACTTTGGCACTCCCCTTTCATTTCACCAAATACCTTTGAGGAAATGGAGCCAAATTTCTAGGATCTACAATATATATCCAAGATCCAATGTCTACATCACACCTAGATTTCACCCAAGCCCTTCCCCTGACATGCCTAATCTTGTCCTTGCATCAGACTTCCAGCTTTGGATTTGCAAGAAAAGTGAACACACACAGATGCAGTTATCCTACAGGACTGAAGCCAAGTTAAGCTTTTTTTTTTAAAAAAATGCATTCTAATGTCATGGATGGAACCTTAGGCTGTTTTCCCACTGATGTGGCCTCCATTCACTCTCGAGTCACATGTCTAAATCATGAGCTGCCCAATGTGTGAATCAGTGGAGGAGGGCAGCTGCTACCTTCTAGCAGTATTAGGGTCTTGTTGAATATAGTTGCAAGGTACCGTCAGAGGAGATGCCAAGTTAGAACCTGTGCACAGAAATCTGGCACGATCATGGCGAAATCCCCACTCTGACACATTAAATTTCACCATGCCAAGTGACATTCGTAGCTTATAGGCTACCTTTTAAATTTTAGGCTTCCACCACCTTTCAGTAAAATGTGAGTTATAACCAGCTAGAGATCAAACATTTTGCAACTTCAATTATATCCATCGCAGCAACTTTCCTTCTATCTGCTAAGATGCTATCTACTATCTGCTATGATTTGCCTTGTACCTATTGGAAAAGAAGATCCAAATGGATAGAAATTATAGGAAGTGACTGAAATTAACTTAGAATAATAGTTTATCAGCACTATTTAGTCCTCTGCAACACCTTATTAGTAATAAATATACCTAATACCGTGTTCTATATCCTCCGGTAGTAAGAAAACATGAAAAGAAATGGTAAATGTCATCACTGACATGCCAGTACAGAATGGCAGCTTATGTCTTCTTTTCCTTTATCCCATTAAAAAAGGCTTAATGAGTATAAATGTGGTTTTGCCAGTTTTCCTTATACTTTTCTTTAAATTTACTGAAGTATATTGTACTGGTATTTTTTATTATCTGTTTGAAAAACACTGGAGCAAGAGAACTACTTCCTATAGCACTATATTTCTCTATCACCCAATATTAACACGTATTTTCTGCACATTTCCTTATGCTGGACTGACAAACACTCACACAAATCAACCCAGACAGTTCCATATAAATAACCTGATACAAAACTTCCTAATTAGAAAGCCATTTGCCGTTTTCCAGAAAGATATGTAATTAGAGATTTTCACTGCACGAAATCTTGGAAATTTGATGGTTTTTTCCCAAAGCTTTACCAGTTGGATCTAGGCAAAATTTTGTCCTGACTGCAGCAGGA
>NW_010517245.1:4587-22358 GCF_000687285.1 Phaethon lepturus
CAGGAATGATATGCAAAGAGAGACTAGATGTACAACGCCTTCTTGTCTGAGGTCGCCCTGGATTTCTATCTAGGAGCTCAGGGCTCTGGCAGATTTATGCTATTTTCAGGGTTCCTGCTCCCGCGCAGCGCAGGAGCCAGCGGGTGCAGGGAGATGGTACCCGAGCAGAGGCTGATGTTCCTGCACCATCGGCTCTCCCCTGGGAAAACTGGAGCAAAGCAGAGGACAGGTTTGGTGGCACTCTCAGACGAGCCATCAGAAACCAACCCCGGCACTGAGATTCAATGCTAAACATCTACGTAAAAAAAGAAAATAATCCCGGGTGAGACACATGCCCAGTGCTGCAATTCAATAAAGACTTCCTCTCTGAAAGCTTTACTTGCCTTTGCAGCCACTCCACACATCATTATTTGGCACATGCTTTAGATCTTTAAAGTGTGTACGTGTCGGTTTTGTTCCTTTCAGCCTGTTCTTATTCTTCCCGTGCCCTTAACACTTCCCCGCGGCCGCTCTTCTCCCCCTCCCACCCACGTCCACCAACTCCTCCTCCCCCCCACCTCTGGCATTACAGAACCACTGCCTCAAACTATATAAAACCCTTGGCCTCAAACCAGAGAAGACCTAAACGCAGGAAAGTAAGGATAAATTAAAGTGACAGGGTCTCAGCAGTGGAAATTAGTGCAACTCTTCTAATTGCATGTCTAGCCTGAATGATGGGATACTTAATTCTTACACATCCCAGACAATTGCTTTATACTAACATGAGCTCTGGGAAAAAGGCAGATTCCAGAGACATATGGAGCAGTAGATGGAGTGGAAAAATAAATCAGTTGTCCCAGCCACAGTGGAAAAAATGCTTTATCTGCACTGTTAATATAAGGTGTTGCCACCATTAAACAAAACTGATAATGTCTCCCTCATCCATTCTTACTATAAAAATAGAACATTAAATAATTAAGTGGCAAAGTGGGCTTTAGGTTCTATTTATTGTTACTTGAACAAGAAATAAGCTTTGGGTGAGGAGGTTACATTCCTCTAGTTAGTGGACACAGTCCTAAATACAGGATCCCGAGAGACACAGTCAGGGGAGCAGAATGCTCTACTCCACTTCTATAAGGACTGCTAATAAAAGGCTTCAAAACTAGCATGGGTTCTTATATCTATTTAACCTTTTGCCCCAAGAAGCAAAGAGCATCTGGTTAAGTGGAGAGTAAAAGCACAGCTACTTTTCATTATCAAGGCTTAGAGCCAGACTATGTGGAAGCCTGAGCTGCCAAGCCTGGGTTAAATGCTTGTTGCCTTCACTGCCTGAGGCCATCTAGCGTGTTTAGAAATGATTAAGTACTGCAGCCTAGAAAGGACCTGTCCTGAGCGTTCATCTCTGACTTCCAGCAGAAAAGAGAGCCTGGCAATGACAGAGGCAGATGGATGAGTCTCATTAGTATGGCGAAGCAGCGAACCAGACTGCCTTCACAAAGCTGTCCAAAAAAAAGAGAGCAAATTAAAATAGGAGCTGAGAAAACCAATGAGCAAGTGTTTTAACTCTCTGATACCTGGATTCATATCCAGCAGGTTAGGCAGCTGGCTGTCCTTCCCAAGAACCTCTGATCCGTAAGCAGGTGATGAGTGCTTGCTAGGCACAGAAATTTCCACCTGTCCTTCCTTTATCTGGTTTTTGCCAAGCTTTGGAAAAATGTAGAATGCTTATACATACTATACGTCACACACACATACTTGGAATATTCTATAGTATGGCAAGAGGAAACTAAAACATCCTGCACTCACAGCATTCCACCCATGCTTAAATCGTTATCAAAACCCACAAGAGTTTGGTAACCCAATGGCATCAGACGCACCACCCTGGAAGTCTTCATAGTGTGATGGACTGGCAAACCTGCAGCTATTTTGAATGAAATTTTCTGCAAGACTGATGGGAACCTGTATCAATTTATTACCCACTTTGATTTGTTTGAGTTGATTCAGGCACCACCTAACCATGAGAAGAAAAAGAAAAAGCACTTGAATAATTCAAAGTGCAAATTGCTGCACACAAGGCAGCCATTTTGCTTTGTCTTTTCCTGCAAGACGAATAGTGTAGCACAGTCGAAATGTACCTAATGCCCTTCATTTTTCTTTTGATGAGGTAAGTAGAAATCAGAAGCCACTATTTAAAAGACGAAATTTGAAAGCAGTCAGAAATCTAGGACCTTCTCACTGCAAAGAGGCAGTAGAACTGGCCCACAAAAATAACATCACAACAGATGGATTTTGTTATGAATAAAACTGTATGTTACAGTGTTGGTATCTGAATACTCAGGAGTATCTTGAAGGAGGTGTTGAAGAAAAAGTTTCATTCTCCACTACAGGTCTCCGCTGTCAGTGAGGGGTTGGATGAAGTCATGTAAGAAAAGGAATCTCATGGAGGTTTTGTTTTTCATAGAGTCATAGAAAAAGCTTTCCATAACTGCTGTAGAAAGTAGAATTCTTGGACACTCTTTAATGTTTCTGAAGTCTAGAAGGACATAATTTTCAGACTGTTAACATCTTTGTGCAGTCCCTCTTCTTGTTTCCTACTCAAGCACTTTTGGCTTGCGATGCTTCCGTGTTTGCTCAGGGACTTCACCGTTGTCATCATGACCGGAAGAGTCTGGAAACTGAGATGCTAATCTTTTATTTTTCTTTTGATCTGACTTTTTCTACTCAAAATGAATGCGAGATCAGTGCTTAAGGGGCATTAGGAGCCTAAATGTTTCTGGGGAGGAGGAGCAAGATTACTTTTCTCCTCCAGTGGAAATGAACCATTGCAACAAGGATTGGGAAACTCTGGGAGCTGTCATCTCCTCCCCATTTCCTAAGTTATTTAGCATTGAAAGTAGGAAAGATGACCTGACAGAGCATCTTTGATGTGCCTTCATATTTACCTACCATCTTCTCCTGTGTGCTCTCTTCCACCTGCCAGTGCCAGGCAGAGCTGACCTCTATCTGCTGCTCATTCAGTCATTCTGGGCCAGGCTGGGGTGGTTAAGGCCACAGTTACCCAGGAGGAGAATATTCTTTCTTAATCATCTCATAAAGATGATTACGGACCCTAAAAGCCTGCAGAATTATTTCCTGTTCTTTTGTTTTGTTTTGTTTAGCTAATAGGGATCAATGCCATTTTTTCCCCAACTGCTTCAATTTAAGGTTATGTTAAGTTAGTGATTAACTTTTGGGTTTCAGGGGAGACCACAGCAAGCAACTAATCTGAGCTGTGATATAGCACGAGCACAGACAATACTGATTTCTTATATTTAATACTTGTTTGAACTAGATAATTTCCTTTCCTGAAAATCTAATCTTGAATCAAAAGCTACTTGAGATAGTGAATTAAAAGCAGTTCTAAATAAGTTCTTCCAGTGGTCAGATGTTTTTGATATTAGATGATTATAATTCCTCACTAATCTGAATTTATAAAGTTTTAACACTCAGCCATTCATCTGAACACCTAAGACATTTTGAAAGAATGGTGGCTATAGTAAATGGTTTAGGCATCAAACTGCGATTTTTCAGATGGGTGCCTGGAAGATGTAGGGCTTGCTAATAAAAGGAAGACTTTTAAATAAATTGCTTTAAAACTCAACTGCTAGCCACAGAAAAGGACTTGGGTATTAAAGTTTAAGTCTCTGAAAATCTCAGGTGAGATATCACCTAACACTGGAAGACACAGCCTCTGCTGTTTTTCACTTTCGCGTTTCTCGCAAGTGCCTCGATATTGCCATGGCTGAACAATCAGATGCCTTGTTCATGCCTAAAGCCTATAATCATCCACAAGTGAGATGTTTCCCCTCTTAGCTTCCGGCAAGGTTTGAACTAAACATGCCCAACTGCACTCCTCCCAAGAGGTAGTAGCTACTGTCACTGTCTGCTTAGAGGACTGTTCCCAGATGCAGGAACTCTTCATGAATTCTGTCCTTAGCCTCATGAGATTCAGTCTTACCCTATCTCTACCTAATTCTATGCTTTTCTGGAGTGTAGGGCATCCTCCTCCTAGCCTTTGAGACTGTGCTGTTAAGCAAATAGGGTAATCATGTCATCATTAGCCTTAACTTAATTGCTTACAGTCCACTGTAGGCTACTACATTGTGTTTTTTTTTTTTTCCTGGAGCATCCTCATTTTCTGTTCTTATGGTCCTATCATAGCAAATTTCTGCTGATTGCAGACAACATTCAGGATTGTTTTGGTCTTTGTCAGTACAGAAGTTGTGTCTTTTTCTTTGATAAAAGCCAGTGAGGGAGTGGGTAGAGACATAGTCCCAGGAGCAGGAGCTAACACCCATAGACTTCATGAAGTGTCAGCTCTGCAGGGACAGCAGTGGCAGGAGGCAGAAGGGAGGCTGGACACCTACAGCACATACCTGGTCCCCACACCCCAGCAGCTGTGTCAGAAAGGCCAGGAAGCAGAGGTCAAGTGCTCACCACAGGGATGGAGAAGCTTTGGTGCAGAAAGGATCAAAGAAGGAGAGAACTGTTTGGAAAGCTCCCGTGCTGGAAAGTTGAAGGAGCATGGGGGAGATGGTAGTGCATCACCTGCCCTGGCATCACTGCTGGGATCCTGCTCTGAAGGCAAGAAAAGCAGAGATGGGGGAGATGCCCTGGCATCACAGCTGGGATCCTGCTCTGAAGGCAAGAAAAGCAAACGATATTATTGCCTTCTTGCAGGAATTTTGGGAACATGGCAGCCCTACATTTGTCTTACTGAGGGGCATATCAGGCAGTGAAGAGAAGGTGAAGGCGGAAGGAGGAAACTGGGAGATGGGAAGGGGGTTGGTGGAGTCTGCCTCCGCATCCAGCTCTCTCACCGTGGCCTGAGGATGTCCCCACATGGCACCCCGTGGACACGGTGCAGGTAGCGGCACCTGCAAGCACTCCGACATAGACCTGACTCCACATTGTGGGAGCGGAGAGGACACGTCACGAAGCTGGGCAGACCTACCCGGAAAACATCGTTTAGCTCCCCGTACTCAGGCAGGCTTATAACCACCCACCTGTAGACAGACGAGCGACAAAAGACCAGCAGAGCTAGCGCTGAACTCCCGGGGTGGGCTGTGATGGGAAGTCCTGCCGCGACGTGCGTTTGGGGACAAGGATCTGCGTGCCTCACCGGCCGGCTGCGTCTGTCTGATGCGCACTCCCCGCCTTCGCCAGATCTCACAGCGGAGCAAGCTGCTGTCTGAAGGCTAGAGAGAAGGCCGCACCTTGAATACTGTGTTCAGTTTTGGGCCCCTCACTACAAGAAGGACATTGAGGTGCTGGAGCGTGTCCAGAGACGGGCAACGAAGCTGGTGAGGGGTCTGGAGCACAAGTCTTATGAGGAGCGGCTGAGGGAACTGGGGTTGTTTAGTCTGGAGAAGAGGAGGCTGAGGGGAGACCTTATCGTTCTCTACAACTACCTGAAAGGGGGTTGTGGCGACGAGGGTGTTGGCCTCTTCTCCCAAGTAACTAGTGATAGGACAAGAGGAAATGGCCTCAAGTTGTGCCAGGGGAGGTTTAGATTGGATATTAGGAAACATTTCTTCACTGAGAGGGTGGTCAGGCATTGGAACAGGCTGCCCAGGGAGGTGGTGGCGTCGCCATCTCTGGAAGTGTTCAAAAAACATGTGGATGTGGCGTTTCAGGACATGGTTTAGGGGACATGGTGGCACTGGACTAATGGTTGGACTTGATGATCTTGAAGGTCCTTTCCAACCTAGTGATTCTGTGATTCTGTGAGAAGGGATCCCTCCTCCAAAATAATCTTTGGTGCCAGTTACAAGAAAATGCTCATGGACAGGGATCAGGAATTATACTGCTGTGCTGACCTCTGAAGAAGAGAGAAATAGCAGTAGGTTTACAATCAGATTTAATTACATATTCCAAATTGACCATGAAATTTTATCATTAGGTAACTAACCTCTTTTAAGTAGGAAAGGTGAATGATGGAGCGAGACTGCCTCACTGACTATTATTGCTTTACCTGGATTCTTGTGTCTCCCTAATGCATCTACTAATCCTTTAGTTTAACTTAATATGAGGAAGAAGTCAGCTTTGTTCAATCCATTTGCAAAATGAGAAGATGCCAACTTTTCCCTTATACACTGATATTTGTTTTAACTAACAACATGAAAAAGAGCACTAGAGTTAATCACTTTCAATCAATGTCAACTACATTATTAGTTAATGGGAGTTTATACTGCATAATATTATTTGTTTGTGAGCCATTTTCTGATGTGTTACATCTAGTTAAATGCCTTATCCTTGTGTATTTTAAATAGAGAAAAAATGAAGGCTAGAATAAGTGAATTTGTAAACATTGGCATACGGAATTAATTTTACTTAACCATAATGAGGACATAAGTTAGTAATGTGAGAGTATGACTTATGTCTGCGAACCACGTGTAGTAAGCTCTACACAGAGCCACATTTTGCTTTTTAAATGTTTTGCCAGCTGATTCTAAGCAGATCATTGTTTCTACAATCTGATCTTTCAAATTACTCTTTATATATTAAAATATTATTTATATATAAATCTAAAGATTTCTACATTTTGTGTAGCTGTGCAAGCTTCTTAAACCCCGCCATGTACACCCCATACTCCAGCCTCTTGCACGCACGCCGCTGTATTGCATCTTCTTGATGAAATCTAATTTTTGTCATTTGAGGATCTGGGAGAGCATTCCAAACCTGCAGATTTGCCTTGAACAAAGCAAACTCAAATCAGAAAAAAAGCGCACAGTAACGAACTTGTCTCTAGCTGAACTGCCCAGGAGTTTTGCATTTACCAACATTTTCCACTCCTACTTTGACCTAATATACCCTCTTCACTCCTATACATCTCCTTCTCCTTTGCATCATCCCAATCATTAACTAAATGGCTGTGAGTAATAGTAGAGTAACAAGTAGATGGAGCTTGAATGAGAAAGGAATGAACTATATATCTGACATAACTCTTTTTCTTAAATAGGACTTCCTGTTCCATTATTACTTTATAGTACAACAAAAGCCTGACCTGAAAGTTAATAAAGAGAGCATGTTTACTAATTAGGCTTTATTCTCATTGGTCCATGTTAATTGCAAAATATCAATCTATCTCACTTATGAATATGCAAATATATGTCAGAGTGGCACAAGTTTCCAGTACGTGGTACTCTGCTAGTTTTAATTAGATCAAAAGTGGGTCCAGCTCAATTCAACAAGATGGGCCCTACTCTTTAATCAGGAAAATAAGTTTGTCTCCTAACAGTATCTTCTTTTGACAGTCAGCAAACACTAATTAACAGACATAGCTATATTAATTGCATTACTCCACTGTATTCTTATCAGCTAGCTGATGTTGCCTGTTTGCTAATGCAAATAGTTGCTGCTTTGGTAAAGTCAACTTGCAAAAGTCTTTCTAATGCTAACTAGCAATCAATGCGTATAAGATTTCTAAGATTTCTGTAGGGAATTCTGCATAATAGATGTATTCTGTCTTTTGAGGTATCCACGGCCATTTAGTATAATTATTCCTTAGAGCTGCACCTATCATATTATCAGCTTTTTCGAAGGATAAAGAACACAACTTATTTGTTTAAGAACAAAGGACTATAATAATTTCCTTTAGGAATCACTAAATCACTAAGTTAAATGAAGATGTATGACCCAATGGAAAACTTGCATTTATAGTAATTATGTTGGTTTTTTTTTTTTTCCTTAAGATTCCTTTAACATCTTTTAAAAGGCACCTTACTGGTTTTACAAAGTAGTGACTTGACAGCCCTGGAGACTGTAATCCCACAGAATGGGTTTTCTATGGACCGAGCTAGGCAAAGCCTCCCAGGCTGCCCTGTCCATGGGTTTTGCCTTCAGCCGTATTCTTTGGGGGCCACTGAGAGGGCCAAGAGGGTAATCCAGTCTCTATGTTCATTCAGCTCCTAAACTCTCTGAGATTGCCAACTTGGGTGTTGATTAATGCCACTTGCAAGGGAGTCTTCATCATGTAGACAACGGGTTGCCATGAGCAAGACTGAGACCACTCACCTCTTTCACATAGACTGCCGAGCCGCTGTCCCCAGGTTGTTAACGTTTTGTCCGTACTGGCTAGCACTGGTATCCTAAAAGGGTCTAAGGGCGCAGTCGTCTATCAGACAGCGTATCTCCCCGCAGCCAGCCCGAGCTCCCTTGCCTTAGCCTGTATGCAAAGCAGACCACGATAAGTGGATCATGATAAACATTTATGGTGCATACATAAACACACATGTGCTGCTAAAGCTGGGTAAAGCTAGGCACACAGATTTTAGGCAACACCGTAACTAAGGTGGCCTGCACAAACTTATAAGCGTACTTTCTCAATAACAGTGCCTTCTTGTACTTGGCTGTGGGAGGATCTGAAGTGACAGGTTATCCACCCAGCCCAAACATTCAGGGATAGATCAGCTGGAGGCCACTGTTACATCAAGTTGAGCTGGTGTTTTTTTAAGACCACAACTTTTAACCTTGCGATGCTGAAGGCAACAGAGTCAACTGGGCTCACACAGCACAGTACGTTAGCTGGGTGCGATGATAGTGAAGGAAAAGCCACGTGCCCGCTACTGCAGCACCAACATTATTACTACCAGTGGAGCCCCACCGGAACAGAATAATGCTTACGATTTTTCCTGGTATAAGCAAGACTAACATGGTTTGGGGCTAGTATTCCCGAGTGGAATCTGCAAATGAAATTATTATGTATTATTTATATATTTACGGGTATACCTTCACACAGTTGACATTTTAATGAATCCCTACAGGGAGGGAGTGCAAGTGATAATGAAACCTCCATGTCAAAGCCTCTCCAGCTTTCCAGTGTAGCTGGGATCCCCCTTTATTCGCCCCTTACAATTTGTTTGCCTTTCCCTTTATTTTTTTTGGATAGGAAAAAGAAGTTGCAAAAAGATGCGCAAATACATTTAACGCGTAAGATTAATAAGATTATGTACAACCATGACATACGTTTCAGATCCTATCCATTTTTTAAATGATGTTTTAAGTCTAGGTGCACAGACATAAGGGAAAATCTCAGTATTAGTTCTGATTATCTTTTTGCCCTTTTTCCCTTCTGATATATTTGTGGTATGGAACCTGGTCATGCTGACTCCATAATTTCTAAAGTCAATATGAAACCTGAGGACTGTCTCATGGCAGGATGAATTTTGTATAGGAATGCCAGATAAGCCTCAACTTTTGCAAAATACATTGTAAGATTCAAGTGAGTTTTTGCTTTACCACCAGACTTTGAAGCATGTAAAAGCTGGCTGTTCTGTGTATTATACCTCAGTCTATTAGTAGATTCATTTAAGTAACTTTGCTAAATTTGACATGGCTAGAACTTTCCATGCTGGAGAGACGATACATTGTTTCTAGGTTTCAGTTAAAACTGGCAGTTCATTTCTCAAGAGAAGGCTAGTAAAAAATATGTTTTCATATGTCAAATAATTCTAGAGGCTTAAAAAAAGATTCAATGATGTAAGCTTTCAGGCAGGTACTGATGTTTGTCAGAAACAATTTTTTTGGGGTAAGAAATGTACCTACTGTTCTCCCTGTGAAAAATTTGCTTGAATTTGGATAAGTTAGAGCCTTTGAAGAAAACCTACGTGCAGGTTGCATGTGTTCTCTAGATGCTTCTTGGAGGAATCTTCACAGTTAAATGTGTTGTACTTGAATCTTCGTTAAGACAGAGCAAGAAAGCCATCAAAACCTTCTAGCTCCATGGTTGGCTCAGCCACCAGGCTCTCTACAACTACCTGAAAGGGGGTTGTGGTGAGGTGGGTGTTGGTCTCTTCTCCCAAGTAACTAGTGATAGGATGAGAGGAAATGGCCTCAAGTTGCACCAGGGGAGGTTTAGATTAGATATTAGGAAAAATTTCTTTACTGAGAGTGGTCAGTCATTGGAATAGGCTGCCCAGGGAGGTGGTGGAGTCACCATCCCTGGAAGTGTTCAAAAAACGTGTGGACGTGGCCCTTCAGGACATGGTTTAGTGGGCTTGGTGGTGTTGAGTTGACGGTTGGACTTGATGACCTTAAAGGTCTTTTCCAACCTTAATAATTCTGTGATTCTGTAAAAGACAAGCAAGAATTATGTGCTGGGTTTCAGTGTAAAAGCTGGAACAACTTGAAGAGGTAGGCACTCACTTAGGATCCTACTTTAGACCCCTAACAGGCAAAGAAGGAAAGAGAATCCAGGTGCTTCTGCTCTTGAACAACGGGTATGATCTGAACTAGGCTCCCCTGCCAGTGCTGCCCACCTTTTGTATTCAATACTGAAACAGATACCGATGCTGATTACGCTTCTCTGGCCTGGTGACAGGGATCATCACCCAAGAATCAGTTCTTGCCTCACTTGATGTTGCCTCAGCCAGTTTGAGGTGAAAGCCTCAACATGACGGACCGGGGGAATCCCTACCTAAAACATGTTCCCTGGAGAATACCTAAAATGTTCCCTGGAGAGGCTGAAGCTCAGTTCCCGGTGTAAAGTACTGCACCTCCTACCTCCCAGAAGGTTAATCTAGTGACTAGACCCTGGTGCAAAGAGGCACAGATACCATCTTCTGCAGCTGATTTGGGATTCAGCCTCTCACATCTTTTGTTTGAGCCACAGAAGAGTAAAGTACTGTATTAGCCTTAAAGAGAACGATTTAAGTGAAATATTTCAGGCTGGTTTGCTAAGGAAATGAGGCTTCTGTCCTTTTGGCTCTCTACTTCTCTGCCAGTCAGTCTTCTTAACAACTTTTTAGTCTGTTGGGCAATTTAACCCAAATTTGAAAGAGGAGCAGAAGTCTTGGAGACTATTAACTGCATTTTTTGAAATCTGCAGCTGGGAAGTGGAGAGAGACCCAGCATGAAAACCCCATTGAAAAGAGGGCAGGAAAAACTCAGATGTGATATGTTATGTGGCTTGGTAGTAGCCAGCTGCCCAATCTGCATATGCATGGCTTCAGATTAGCCAGGGTATGTGTTATTTCTTGCCTGACAGATGTCAGAGGGTTTACAGAGGGAGACAGAACTATTGTGGTGGGAGCGAGGGAAGGAAACGGGGTACAAATCTGTCAGAAAACAGGCTCCATGAGCTGTGATACTCACAGGACAACTTGTTTTCTTTTTCATTTTTGGGAAGAAAAAATTACAAGCATTGTAGAGTTGTACCTAACCAAGTGCTTCTGTTTTGCTTCATTTCCTCTGCCGCCTAATTTTAAAAAACTCTGTTGTGTAGCCTGACATTTTTAAAAAGCAAATTGTGGAAATCTGCATGGTAAAAACTGCACTAATAGTGATTTCCAGTGTCTAGAGGACTATCAGGCAGCATCAGTGTCACCAAAAGAGATAGGAGGGGCAGGATGAGGTAGGAAAGAAATTTGGGGCATTCAGTCCCTTTTCAGGGAACTGTGGGAGCGGTGGGTGGCAGGGAAACAAGACACCTCTGGGTTAACAGGACCTGACAGCAGGAGCAAATGGGAAGGCTAGAAGATGGCAGCACGCTGTGGTGAGCTCCCAAGACATAGAAATGCACCTCCAAGAAATGGCAGTGATCACTTTGTCAAATTTTCTTTTTCACCTTACGGCAATTAATCCAAGCTTTCTACACCCAGGCTGTTCCACTACTTAAATCAGACAGTGGGTTTTGTTCAGACTTTTTTTTTTTTTTTTTTTTTTTTTTGGTTTTTGTTTTGGTTTTTTTAGATTATTTGGAGGAAAAAAAAAATTCCTCCACCTCCTCCTCATGATAACGCAGAGTCCTAACACAAAAACTGGCAACAGGATGAACAGGGAATGACCAGGAAATCCATCCTGCTCCCTAGCTGCAGTCCTCCTCTCCCTGCCTGTATCTTCTGTCCCCTCTTACATGAATGCCAGGGTCTAAATATTACTACAGACTAGTTAGGCTGCTCTCACAGCACTTAGACTGTCCCTCCAAACCAGTGTTGATGCGCATCCTCCTGTCAGTCTGAACGGGCTCCTCTAAAATATCCCTCAAGTTAATACAATTTTGTCCCAGCTCGTGGTCTTTCCTGCTAACCAACCTTTTCCATCGCTTCCTTGTGTGCTCATTTAAGGCAGGTTTCGCTATATAATAAATACCAGCGCCCCGTGACCCTGCTGCCAGAGCTAGCTGTGCTCCTCCGGGCTCAGAAGACATTACAGCCACACAGTCTCTGATGGAGCAGACTCCACTAACTGTAATTCACTGTTTGTCCCAACCTTTATATACGTTATTTTTCTTTGTCTGCCTTAATCCAGTGCAATACAGAGTTCTTACAGATTCTTTGCTGAGCTTGTTCTCCTTTAGATTTAAATCAGGACTTTACCAGAGCTGCCTAAAGATTAATTATCATACAGAACAGTGCTTAGAACATGACTGACCATCCCAGCAGGTATCAGGTTATTGTTTAACTCTACTCCCTTGTCTTTGTGTATCTATTATTAGCTCCTATTTCATGCTTGGCATATGGTTACACTTAACACTTTCTCTAGTAAAAGAGAAAGCTCGCACTGTAGCTCCATGGAAAATCACACTGGCACGACAGAGTATCCAGAGCCAGCAGCTCATTGGAAGAGAACGCAGCAAGTACCTTACTCCTCAGGTAGTAACATCTTTGGGGCAGAAACATTTTGGGATTGTTTTCATCATTATTATTTTCAAATCGGTGTTTGTCCAGGACCTATTCCAGTTGTCCTGGTCCATGGTTGCAGCCCTAGGACCAGACTGGGACCAGAGTCATGGTGGGAACTTGCGGCAGTCAGAGCAGCAAAGGTGTAAAGGTAAGAGCAGAAGGAAGCCAAACACAATGTGAAACACTTTCTTGTGTTGCTTTTTTGTTTTTCATTGCTTCTTGTGGGGAGCCACACAAGGAAACTTTCACGATTTCCTTCATTTTCTAGACAGATGCTAGCTAAGACATACCACACCAAGGACTTCAGAAACAAGCACTTTTTCCCTTTAAAGGGCCTGTAACCAATGACATCAACCGAAGACCTCCCCAAAAGAATATGGGAAGTTCATCTCGCGGGTTTCCACGCTACAGTTCAGCTGGAGAACATAACCAAATCAGTGGCACCTGGTGAAGATACAAATCTTTGTCTTGTGGGACATTCGGGCTTGGTTTTCTCTGTGAGAAAACTGCTGTTAGGGGCTGCCCACAGGGATGTGGGGCCAGGCAGAGACACCGACCTGCCTGGCTGAAAAACCTCTGCGACCCAGTCATCTCCTCAGCGTGCGGCAGCCCTCTGTGTAACGCGGACCCGGGCTTTTGGGATATCATTGGTGGTCCTGAAATTTCAGAGAGGGGGTCTTGCAAAGACTAGAGGCTGAGCAAGAAAATGCATTTATTGAAAAACACTTACTGGGCTTACTCGTGATGTTGCCAACTTTCAAAGACACGCTGTCGTGCCTGTGCAGCGAGTCAGAAAGCAAATTCTGGTTCCATGCAAACGACGAACACCTTAAACCCCGCTGCGTACTTCGTGGGTGAAGCTGAACGTGAAGCATTTGCGCTGTGGCTTGGTGACTTGACAAGCACAAACAGCAATGGTTGTGAGGCACAGGGCTGGCTTCTCTGTGTACAAAAATACAGTCTTCATTTACAGTAAAAATATTTGAAGGCAAGTCTCAACAATCTCTTCAGCACAAGAAAAAAAAAATGTTACCTCTAGCCATCCTTGTTGCCAAAACTTTAATCCTTATCAAATGGAAATCACCATCTGTCCATTAGATCAATGACTGGCACTTGGGTCTCATTGATTTAGCTATTATGGAAAAGATATCATATGAGATACATGATAAATTAGACTCTGTCATGGATATTTGGTCAGATTTTGCTCAATCTTTCCAAATGAGATAATTAGCTATAGCTTTCTAATTTTAAACTAGTGTAAGTGTTACAGATTAAGTGACTGTAATCTCTCTTTCTTATCCACTCTTCTTTTCGCATACATGCATAATGAGGCTTTTGTCTATAATTTTGGTGTCACACTCAAAACATTAAAAGATGTAAGGAGGAGACTTCCTCCCCTAGTCTGAGATGTAAAACTTCTTTATTAGTCGATTCAATCATTATAAATCAATTCAAAATTATTCTCTCTGTGTATTATAAGTAAATAACAAAATGCCCCAAATAAGCTTCAGTCATTTGATCAAAAATTGCACAGTATTTTTACAGTTTAAACACCTTTTCCTGAAACAATCGCAATGCCACCCCAGACGTCTATCACGGCTGTCATAATTTTAAAATATATGTGCATTTCTTTTAAATTTCTGTCATACCAGAAAGACAAAGTAATAACTGCAGAAACATGGCAACTGCCTGTGTTCAAACATGTAATCTGGGTTTTTTTTCCACGCTGGCGTTTAAAGGTCTCGCAGGCACACACTCGAAAGCAGCTGCCATTGTCACCGGCTCTTTGAAAGTCAGTCCTCCCTGTGGCAATTGCAGAACCTGGCTTTGTTACAGCGGGTGCACGCAGAAAGGCAGCGCTGCTTATTATGGGCTATGTGGATACACAGAATTAATCCCTGTGTTTGCCTGTTATCTTTCTTCCATCCGCGTCCCACACAGCAGACTCAGAAGGCACCTTTCCCCCTTTCTCTGCGTTGGACCCTCACAATTTTTGAGCACAGCTATGGTGGCCTGCAGCCGACCCTTGCTACCTCACCCCTCGGCGCTCTGCTTTGCGCCCCAGTGTCACACCTCAGAGGTTTCTAGGGGTGCCCAGCTCTTTACGTCGTGCACGCATAGGGCACAGCATCAGCTTTGCTGCCAAAAGTAGCGTCTCCTTTATCCCCCCGTTCCTCATCCCCAGCTCCTCTGGGGCTCCTCCAGGGGACTGACCGTGGTGATCTCCATCTCCATTTCGTGTTTGTCCATGGGGTAGGTTACGCAGGTCAGCCGTCGGAGGTGTTTTGACCCGCGCTTGCAGGTACGACGGCGCGGGCTGACGGCAATGAGGAGGATGGATGGAAGTGCCCACTCGGGGCCAGGGGCAGGCAGGACTGCTTCTCCTGGCGGCAACGCTGGCTTTAGCAAACGTAAAGTGTCTATGGAGGGACACATCGAAGTGGTAATGAAAGCGTACCCACCTGGGCTCGCCTTCCCAGTGCCAGGTGCATTATCCCCTGCGCGGCTCCAGAATGAAGCACCACAGCTGATGCTGAAAATGGAAGAGTTTCTTATCGAGAAAGGTTGGAGGAAGAAATAGAGAGGTGAGCACCGGGCAGCCTGAAGGGCTCGAGCCTTAAGCTCCAGCTGATATTAGAAGAAGCCGTATCTCTGTATCTAGCACAGCATCAAACCAGCAGTCAGCCCTACTGGGTTAGTTTAGGAGCAACACCTCCTCCAGCTCCCTCCTTCCTCCTTTTCCTACTCCACAGGCTTTTACTAACTGTTTTAAAGTACTTCTCTCTGTGAGCAATTACCATGTCCTACTTGTTTAGATTAAGTTGCTGTCAGTTCATTTTCATCCAGATTCCTATTTCAGTCAGACATTGAGGAACTGCTAATGAGACAGCATAATCTGAGTTCAAAGAAAATAGCAGAGCAGAAAACATTTTTCCTGGTTAAAACATTCTCAGAATTACCTTATACACTGGGCTACATGTCTCTTGTAAAGTCATGGCCGTGGAATTTGCCACAAGATCCCGGGTAGCTTGCAAAATTATGTTCCTACAAAGTTTTCTTGAAAATACTAACAATAAAATTAGTCCCGATGGGATTTTTAAGCCTTCCATGCTAATTCAAGCTGGAGCAGATTTGTCCTCTTGGACCTGCAAATCGCAGAAAGTAACATTTCTCAGGGAGGTGAGGACTGTCCCCCTCATTTCCAGATGTTACTCCTGAAGGCTAAGAGAGATGATGCATATTTCAATACTTAATTATTTCAGCTGTTAATCCTCACTTATATGTAATATCTCCTCAAATCCTATGTTGCGGTTATGAATAGGTAGCATATTGTTGAAAATCAACACTTAAATAAAGCTAGTAAATAACACAACCACGGATGAGCTTTGGAATTATTATTATATTTAAGTTAATTAGAAACATTCTTTTTTTTTTTTTTTTGGTTATCTGAACCTGCCTCAGAATTTCCAAGGAGCTGTTACGGACTACCACAGAAATGAATAAATCTAGCTAGGGGAGCTGGATGTACACAACCTTGCCACAGAATACTCAAGCCCTTCATTTCATAAGGACAGCAAAGATACATCACATCTGGGGGTAGAATAAAGCAAAGGACTGGGCAGCTAGAACAGAGACATACACCTGCCCCTGGCACTAGCACTTTCCTACGTCAGCCCCGACTGCAAAATATGGAGCTTTGAGCCCCTAAACAGGGGCAAAATCTGCCTGTCTTTTGCCTGAGGGCTCCTCCAGCGAAGCCAAGGGCATTCTCTGACATTTCACGGGATATATGCTGTTTTCTCGCAAGCTCCCATTTCCTTAAAGTTGGCTGTACGAGAACTTTTAAAGCCAGGCAAACTGAATCTGTATTCGCTTCCCATTATTTTTTCATGATACCTCCTAGCCACTGCAGCTTCCTCGGTGCTGTAGGATTTACAGTTTATGTCCTGAAAGAAAGTACTTTCATGACCCTGAGGACAAGTATCATGTATTTCCAGTTTTGCTGTGTTAACAAAAAACTCCCACAACAAAACCCAACAAAAAGCCCCAGTAAGACACAAACCCAGAACTACTAAATGAGGGTACCTAATAATGAGGTAATTCACAGGGTCCTGTTTCACAGCAATCTAAGTATCATACCAGCATTATTGCACAGCACCAAGTGATGTAAAATGAATTAACAGCCATAGAGCCTGTGCTTACCACTGAAAATTGTTGCTGTCAACTTGTAAGTGGGAACTAATTGCTCACATGATTCACTTTTAGGTTCTCTTCTACCTTCTCTTCTAACTTCCCCTCTATTTGCAGTACTATTTTCAATAAATCTAATTTATTGTCCGGTTACTGTTTCCTAATGTGTCTCTGTTTGAATAAGGCAAGGGTTGGCATGGGTATCTTTTGTTATTTGGCAGAACCCTTGCTTCAGTGATGTAACACTCACACTCATCCTCGTCCTCATCCTTTTTTTTTTTTTTTTTCCCTCTTTAATAAATGCAATATATACTGTAACTAATTTGGGGGTTTTTAAGCTCATATGAGGCACACAGATTCACAACAGAAAATGCATAGAATCGGAATCTACTTCTATTGCACACATACTGTAAGTTACAGTCAGGTAGAGCCCTCTTTAACACTCCGTGTCAAAGATATTTGTGCTTGGCTTGTCACGGAAAATAAACTCGTAACGTTAAAGACCTCACCTTACTGTGCAGTAGTAATGACGCCAGGTTAAAAAAGACCCCAAAACTCAACCCGTAAATAAACCGGAGCAAACCCCCCTTCCATATAGTTTAGGCCGAGCTGCCAAATCCTATTACAAATTCAATCCTATTAAAACGTTCCCAGGTTTAAGCCTGCTTTGGAGTTTTTCATGGGAGTGCGTGACCCCAACCCAAACCCCTCCATGTGTGGTCAAGGGACCTGCGGATAATTGTAAACTTCACGGGCTCCCATTAATCTCGGCACAGTCAGATATTAGCGCTTGTAAATCAGCACCTAAACAAGGACAATAGTTAAAGCCATCAATAGTCTTTTAATGAGGCAGATCAAAAACAAATGAAAGCAGCGGGACACTGGGATCTGCCAAGGCGGGGCAGGGCAGCCAGGGGCCTTTGTCTCCCCCCCTCCGCC
>NW_010517246.1:0-11546 GCF_000687285.1 Phaethon lepturus
CCTTTCCAACCTTAATGATTCTGTGATTAATGAACAGAAAAAGTTACAGTTAATAACTAAAAACATGAGCTTCTTGAATTTGTGATTTGATTTTGAGTATTGGCAAGGTGGGTCATGAATAAGAAGAGAAAATGTTGTGGTTTAGCCCCAGCCGGCAACTAAGCACCATGCAGCCACTCACTCACTCCCCCTCCCCCAGTGGGACAGGGGAGAGAATTAGGAAAAAGAACTCGTGGGTTGAGATAAAAACAGTTTAATAGGACAGAGAGAAAGAAACAACAATGATAACAACAATGATAATACCAACAAAGGAATGTACAAGAACAAGTGATGCCCAATACAGCAATTGCTCACCACCTGGCGATTGACAGCCCGTCCCCGAGCAGCAATTCCCGCCCCCGGCCAACTCCGGTTTATGTACTGGGCATGACGTCATATGGTATGGAATATCTCCTTGGCCAGTCTGGGTCAGCTGTCCCGGCTGTGTCCCCTCCCAGCTCCCCATGCACCCCCAGCCTGCTCGCTGGCAGCCCAGCACGAGAAGCTGGACTGTCCTTGACTGCTCAGCAACAACCCAGAACATCAGCACATTATCAACAGTTTCTCATCCCAAATCCAAAACACAGCCTCACACCAGCTTCTGTGAGGAAAACCAGCTCTATCCTGGCTGAAACCAGGACAGAAAGAGAGGAAAAAACCCCCATATTTTAAATACTCAGTTGCATGCATAAGTAAAATTCAGTATATTTCTGTGATTAACTTGTAAAACCACAGACAATTGTTTCCCTCACACTAACAGATTAGGCCTTAAATAAGTAATTTTGGGAAGTCAGTGCTTTGCAGAATGTGATGCTGGAAACAAAAGAAAGGAAGCAAAATGTGAAATCTCATTTCTGCCCTTGGTAGACAGTACTGTGGAGCTGAATTCCCTCTCCAGAAGCACATATCTCAGAGAGATATGTATTGAGTAGTGCTTAATTTAAATCTGAAAATTCTGAACCTTGATGAATACCCTCTTGATGAATAAGTTACCAGCTGGAGATGCCACTGGCCTCATGAGAACCAGACTTGGGATTCAGCACCTCTCTCAGAGCAGCTGTAGAGTGTGATGGCAGAAGCAATCACTACCCTTAGTAGGCAGGTGCCTTGACTTCTGAGTATATTCTGCCACATTTCAGCTGAAGCACTTTTTCTGAGAAAGACATTTTTCAAAGTGGTATATTGAGCAATAATATGATTATTATTAATATAATTAATGTAATAATAAGGCTTACACAAGCTACGATCTATACCTTTTTTTTTCTATGTAGTCTTTCTGTAGTTATTACTGTATTTCTGTGAAAGGTCGTGTCTGCTAAGAATGGCACAAATGCTAGGATCAAATAAATGGATCCCCACATGCTTGGTTTAGAAATGCAGTGTCACAATTCAATAACAACAACACTCAATTTGTGATAATTTCGTAAAAAATCATCACCTTGCAAGTTTCCAAGCTTTGGCCTCACTGAAAAAGCAGCTGCATTTCTGTTATGATTATTCTTAGTAACTATAATTTTATATAGACAGCTCCAGTTGAAATGGGTTATTTGTCTGTAACTACTTAACAATTTACATAGACAATTTTCAAAGACAGAACTTGATTAGAAAGAACTTTTTCAAAGCTGTTAACCAATTAGGCTGCCATTTTTCAACAACTTAGTAGAGAAGTGCATGATGAAGAGGAATTAGAAAAATTTTCTTTTGATAATTGGATGTTGAAATAGATTATTATTCTCTTGCACAAAACTTATTTAAAATAATTTTAGTGATTGTTTCAGTTGTTATATATTGTTGTGATTGGTACTTTACACACTCTCCCCTAAAAATTCCACTATCCCAAACAGAAATGCTTTGAGGTAGAAGAGTTATCCAAGCAACACACTAGTGAACAATACCCATTGCAGTTTGTCATAATTTTTCACATACCCTTGCATTATATGGGTGCTATTATGCAGCTAGTTGGCTCCAAAGTTGTCTCCTTCCTCAAAACTCATTGACGGGATTGCTGCAGAGGCTGTAGCTGCTCTAGGAACATGGAATTGTGTGGGCACCAATGTAAATATGTTCTACATGAGGTGATGGGAATGAATGTACCAGGTCCCTAGGAGTATGTCTCAGCTCCTTTGGGCAATAAAGGCATTAATAGGTTCACTAAAGCTCTGTGTACTAAAGTATGCCTCTTAAATTTTCACAGAGAAAAAAACCTTGCTTTATGGCCATGTTTTATCTGCTTCACAGTTTGATATCATCATGAGCAAAAGACAGCGTTCATGTTAGGGTGTTCTCGATAGGCTGAAAACAACGACAGCTGGCTTTCCGTCTCTCTTGGGGTAGGTGTGAGGAGCATATGATCAAGGTCACACCAGTTCCAAGAGATTGCTGTAAAGAGGAGAAGAAGGGGCTGAGAGGTGATGGAAGCCCAGAGGCATCTTTGCGGCTCAGTATTGATCCCACAGGTTTTGTCACTGCCATTTCTGTCCTCCTACTTGGAGCTATTCAGGCCTACCCACACACTGTCGGCTACAATTAAATATATATACCAGGCATGACAAACAGACAGGATTTATCACACTATGTGAGAAAACGATTTTGTGTTCTCTCTTCAAGTCTGATGTAAATAAAAAGTCTCTTGCAGAGCAATAAAGATGGGTGCTAATTTTACATCAGTGAATCTCACAACTGCTGATAAACTGGGTCCTGATGTAGCAGGGTGTAGGTGTGCAACGTGTCACTGAATTTCTGATGTGTTTCACAAAAATCATGATTGTCCAAGTTTTCAGGCTTAGGCCTGCCTGCAGCTGACTGTCTGCTGAGCAGCTGAGGAGGTTGGAAGTTGCAGGATTTTGTCACTTTGAGAAACTAGGGCCAGCAAAAAAAATCAATGACATCCTTTTCATTTAATGCCATCTCGGTGAAATCATGTTAAGAAAACAAATTTAGAGTCCCTCATTTCATAAGTCATATTGAATATAACAAAAAAAGCAGTCCAGATAAAGTTGTTTCTATAACCTCCCTGCTTCTGGATTCAGGTATTTAAAGCAGGTTCTTGAACTCCAAAGGAACCAAACAATTAACTATTGCTGTGAGATAAATGAATAATTTAGGCCCAAGCACAAAATCTACTGTGTTTTATTGTATGAAGTGAACCCAAATCTGATGCAGAAACAGAGACAAGCCTTTTTAAAACTGATTCAAAGTTGTCAAGCTCTTGGACCTTGTTTCTAGAATCAGAGTGGAAGAAGAATATTGTCATGTAGCAGAAAAATATGGCCAAGAAAAAGTCCTACCTGCTGCAAACTGATCTGCAGCAAGAGGACATGGAGGATAAGAAGCTATTTCCTTTCATTTATTATTTATTCAATAACAAGAATAAAAAGATTCCTGAAAATATCTGGAGTTAGAAATAAACTGAGTGAATTTTAGAAGAGACATTTAATAAAAATCGTTGTGTATCATCAATTTCTGTAAAGAAAAACTTGGAAGGTCAAACTTTGCACAGCAAGTTGTCCTAGCAATTTGAAGAGATGTACTTGATATGGTATTCTACCAAATGTTTTAAATGAGAAAAAAAAAACCCCAAACCTTTAGGAAAAAATGTTTTGCTGCAGTTCAAAAGATCTTGGAAGGATCAAATGACAGTACTGCTAGACGCAGAGGAACGATATGCCTTAGGTCCACTTCCATTAATTCTCACTCTGCCCTACTTCTCACTTATTTGAGATAAAACCTCAACTCCTACAGTGTTTTAAACCTGGCTGACTTGTTTCTCATTCAGGAATTCATCTTCCCTGCTCTCCTCCTCCTATCTTTTTCTCAAGCCCTTTTGACTTCCACTGTTTTCTCTCTTATTAGCTGGATGGTTTACTTGACATTAATAGCAGGGTCTACTCTTCCAAGAGGAACACCTCCACCTTAACATACTCTTTCTTTTTTCCTGTCAGGACCTCCATGTCCTATGGGTGTTTGGGCATTCTTTCTCTTCTAATTACTGCTCTCCATGTTTCAGGAAAGGAAGAAGAGTTGCTACTGCTATGGGTATTTAAAGATTGCCACTACCTAATCCCTTCCTATGTTGTAATCCCAGATCCTTAGCCCAGAAAGACATTTGCTGCAATGAAAAGTTTTCATAAGTGAATAAAAACTGCTGGGTGGGGAGCGAAGGAATATAAGCATATTGCAGACCTGTTAAACAAGCAAATCCTTTTACATATTGTTCAAATGCAAAGAGAATTTCCATGCCCATTTGTAATGGACAATTGTTTTTAGCATGCATTCCTCTGATTTGTAATAATATTTCCATTTTCTAAAAGCTTAAGATGTTCTCTGATGCTTTTTTATTGCAAGGGCAGATGAGATGTTAGCCTGAAGTTAATACACATGATATAGGTGACAGATTTACTTAGTATTGCTGATATAAAAATCCATTCAGCAATTTCAGGATCATAGTTTATTAACCTTGCGTTCAGCATTCTTGCCATTCATTTTAAATTAAGGGAGTTGAACACGTAATTTGTTGAAGTCTGGAAAGCCTTTGCCAGGAATTGTTTATGATTTTACCACTTACCAGGAGTTGAGAAATAATTATTTTAAACTACATTATTAGACCACATACATCTTTAGTGTAATTTTGCTATGTCAATTGAAGTATACCTGAAAAACATTTGGCTATAATGTTCGGTATTTCAATATAACTGCAGAAAAAGTTTAGTTACACACTAAAATAAATACTTTCAAAGTAATACTTTTCTTAGTTTCTATGTAGTCTTCTAAATAGATACTTAAGTTAGGAGTTTTGGTTGTTTATAATGAAAAGGTAGATTTGAGCTCTGGGTTGAAGTACTTTAAATCACTTTTGGAGACTTATTGACTGTATTAGTTCAACTATTGAAATTAGTTTGTCTGAAAGTCTCCTCTCTCCTCCCGCTTATTTTCCCTTTCCTGCTATCGCCTAACACCACCTTTATCTTCCTTAAGCCATTGCTCTTTCCCCTTAGTATAATTCACTTATTTTACCAAAGCTTATTCCTTTTTAAATAAAAGCAGGTAAAGACTGAAGAGATTAAATCTTTTTAATGCACACCTTTCCATATTCAATGAGTTCACTGAAGGGCAAGATGTTCTGGCCCCTTAAGTTAATAGTGCAGTAACACCTTGTGGACAGGAAGAAGAATAAAAGAATGCCATGTTTAAAACCAATTAGTAAAGCATAAATTTTATCCGCGTGTGTCAAACAGCTATTCTCTTTTTGACACCTTTGGAGGTAGCAGTTGTTTTCAGACAAGGTGGTGACTGTTTGAGGAGATACCTATTAATGTCTGCTGGGAGTGTTGACACCCATCCAGTTTCAGGCTGTCTGTAACAAAGGCTTGTTCCCAAGCTACCAACAGAGAAGACAAATAAGCTTTTCTGCTCAGAATATTTATTTTAAGACAAAAGAACGACCAGGGCATGATAGTGTAAAAATAAGCTTAGTCTGTGCTATTTGTGTGAAAAAGACACTGTTAAAACGGGGAAAAAAAAAAAGTTTAAGTAGCAAATACAAAAATCATTATGATTTTTTTTGTCAGAAGATGAAAGGAAAATAAAAAATGCAGTGAACAGAAGGTGGCAATGAATACTCAAGATTAAAAGTGTCATAGAAAAGCAGTTACAATTTGTTGGAAGTTTATATAGGTATCATTAGGATCAGTAAAACAGAATTATAGTGACTTACGCCTGGATCTATGGGAAGTATTATGGACCTAATTCTCACTGAAATTCCATTGGAGACGGATGTGTAACATTCATGTTCTCTTCTTCAAAACACGTTTTTTCAGTCTTGGTAACAAAATTGTGGAAATTTTTTTTGACCTTCTGAAAACAACCTGGTGCTCAAGAAAACAACCAGCTATTCTTAAAATAAACATTTAGAAAGAGATTGTAAATAGGGACTTCTAGGGGCTATGGCAAATTATCCCAGCTGTGGAAATACTGCTTCTATTCACTTCAGGTGATTACTATCACTGTGCAAAATGCAGCAGTCTTAAATGACTGGGATTTTTAAAGATTGTGCTCTCTTTTCTGCTGCAAGCTCTGTTGAGGAAATGCTTTAAAATTGGGGAGAAATAGGGCTTACAGAAAGGACAGGACATGAAGTTGAATCATATCAGGTAAACATTAAGAGAACCGGTATTCTCTAAGTGAGAATGAGGTATTTTGGTATGATTAATATTAAGATGAGCAACTTCCACAGTTTATGTGAAATAGTCTTTTCTTGAGGGCAAAAAAGGAATACTGACACAAGGAGATGTCCAGTCTCTGGGCTTTACAAACATATCTGTTAAGCCAATCTCAAACTAGTACCCCCAAATAAATAGCTAACATAATGATACACGCAATTTGTGTGTGTTACTGGGATCAGCACATCTGGCTGATGCAGTAACTGAGCCGAAATCTATTACCAAGCACGTGCCTTGGGTTTCCATGCTTGTGGGGGTCTCCACTCCCCATAGTGATGGTGCTGCTGGCTGTGGGTCAGGAGCCTTGTCACACTGCCTGCCCCATGTGCGGGTCCTGCTTTTCCTGCCGGCAACATTAATTCGGTAACAGAACTACACTGTAAGGGATGTTTGCAGCTTGTGTTGCCAAGGTGGACAGAGTAAGGAATTCTAATGCACTTTATATTACTGTTATGTGCATCTGTTTACGATGAGGGACTTACTCTGAACCGTCAGCAGGGATGGCTGAGTCAGTTGCTTCCAATTAGAAAATGCTCTTTTTTACTGAATGCATAAACCTTTCCAAAAGATCCAAGCCTTTCCCTTGTTTCTCCCTTACTCCCTCTGTGAGCAAGCAACAGAAGAGAGGTGGAAACGTTGCAATGAGAAGACAGAGCAACAATATGTTCAGGCTATATTTATGCAAGGGAAAAATAATGATGGCAGAAGTCAGAGAACAGAAAGTCCCACCCCAGAACAGGGTTGCTTGGCTCTGTCGTGTCGTGCAGTTTAAAAGAGAAAAAAATGACCCAGGGGCTCAATTTTGCAGCGGTGCCTTATTCAATAATAACAAGAGATGACTCCAGCAGTTTTACTAATAGACTCCCATAGTTTCCAGCCTCCAAAGACAAATAGAAGGCAAAGATGGATTTACGTGGGAAGAAGGGGACAGCTACAGTTAGGGTAGCCTCCTCTGCCAGCTGACAAGAGTGGTTATGCCTTGCTGCTAGCCCCAAAGTCCCCTTTCTCTTGCAGTCAGGTAACAGCAGTGTCTTCCTTTGAGAAGGGCGATGGGATTTTTCTAAAGGAGAGAGTTGGTCTCAGCTTAATAGGTTAAAATAATTGTTAAGTTTTTGTCTTCTAAACCCATCAGTTTGGGAAAACGAATCAGCTACAAAGTAAAAATGAAATGGAAAAGGCAACATCACAGAAGATGACTATTTCATTAAACCAGGAAAAAACCAGCAGTGTTATACAAGATTAATGTTGTCAAAAACTCAGATCAGTCTGCAATGAACTGTGAATTCTAACTGTAATTATTTCTGTTGGGTTATAATTTTTAATCATCCTTAATAATGGCTTTATTTAGAAAACAGGCAGAAAAGGGGAATGTATTTTAATTAACAAGCTGATTTATGTGATGATCCCAGTGATTTTTACTTTTTTATTTCCCTTGTCAAGTATTGTCTGATTGGAACTATGCAAAAATGTCAAATTTTGTGGTGTTTCATCACTGAAAAGGAGAAAAGTAAGTGGGTTAAATGTACTGTCTTAACTAAACATTGTGATACTGTGAAACTAAACACTGTGATAAATTTTCTGGTTGGATAGGCATTGCCATTTTTAAAAAAAGGTCTATAAATATTTTAGTTATCTTAAAGGAAAAAAGTAAACTTTTCATGATGTTGATACCATTTGGGTTTTAGAAATTTTTGCTTTTTTTTATTTTATTAAGCTGATATGATTTGATTAAGGCAGTGTAAATTTGCTAAAATTTCTAGTCATTGTGAATATATGTTACTGGTGGATTTATTTTTTCCCAGCTATATTTTTATATCAGTTGAAGATCCATCATATGGAATGTTAAGAGAAAATTGAAACTCTCTTACCAGAGGGGTTGAATATCCTCGGTAAACACTGCAAAGCAAGTTTGAAATAGATCCTTTCAGCTGGGGAAGAAGGGTGGACAGCCCTAAAAACAGCTCTGTGTGTGTGTGCCTCGTAGATTGAGACAAACGACAAAATCAATGGAGTTAATCTGAGATGTGAATTTAGCTCAGTGTATCCCAGGTTCTGAGCATAAATCACTGGAGTGTGCTGTATCCTGGCCTAAAACTGCAAGCTATGCCCCACAGCATGAAAAAGATGAGGAGCACCTTGAAAAGCTCAGCAGGGAAGCCTGTGGGAGCACTGAGAAGGTTTGAGGGAAACAGCCTGCAGCAGATTGAAGAGAGTGCAGAAGGATAAAATTGTCATTACACCTTTCTTCAGCCAGCAGTGCTGCTTCCCTGAGTCCCTGCTGTCGCATAACACATCCTGCTATAGCTTTGAAGCAGTCATTTCACAGGTAGCAGGAGTTTCTAGGCATGGGAAAAGAAGAGATGTTCTTGCCCAAGAAATGGGAATAATGTCTTTTCTCCCCAAATACAAAAAGTGTTGGAATAAAGTTATGGCAGAGATGAAAAGAAAACATATATGTCTTACCGTTGGCCAACAGTTTCAACAGATACTTTAGCAACAGGCCAGAATATGTGAAAGATTGTATAGAGAGATGAATTTCTGAGACATTTTTGAACTGAAGTGGGATTTGAATAGTTAAGTGAGGAAATAAATAAAATTAGGCAAGCACTGATGGGCTGTTACATAGATGGGAATCTATCAATCTATCAGCATTGACCCAGTAAATACTGCATGTTCAGGACTACTCATTATAAACGATGACTTCTTACTTTAATATCTGTCTAGCAGATAAAGTGTATCTCAATTTTGAATGGAGAGATTATGGTATCATTATGTAGGTTAATGAGAATTTTATTCTGCAAGGAGCTAGATGGATTTCAATGACATTTATTCTCCAGAGCAGGTGAAAAGCGTATTTTCCTCTACGCTAGTAGAGCTATTTTATATCATGATGCTGTAAAGCAGTAATGTAATTGAAATATTAGATTAGATTAGATTAGATTACATTAGATTATACCTTTCAAGAGTCTACCTTAATTTAAGACAGAGTAAATAGCACTTTTGCTCCTGGTCTTGTTCCTGATCTTGGAAGTTGTTAATAGTTTGTTTTTTAATATGCTTCACTTAATAATTTATCAGATATCCTGCCAGCATGCTGGCAGGTGTAAGGTTAGCTCCAGTTCTATCCAGATGCTTACAGAAAATCACATAAAAACTTCATTTATTTGTTTTGCGAAGGTGATGGATTTGTTGTAAACAACTTATTACTTTCAAAAGCACCAAACTGGAAGCATCTTCTGCTTTGTCCAGCCTGGTGTGGCTTGGGCTAAATGGTTGTTGTAGCTGCTGAACAGCACCTTCCTTCTGCCAAAGGCAATGTTCTTGGCACACAAAGGTAATACAAAGGTATTTCTGGGCATAGATAGAGACATTAGATTTTGACCCCTGTGCTCCTGAAGTTATCTGCTGCTCAATCCTGTGAGGATTTTTAGGGCTGCAATTCTGAGCAGCTGTGCTTGAAGCGAGATTTAAATGCAGTGTTGGTAACACAACATCTGCACCGGCAACCAGTGACCAATCCATAGCGTGAGATGGCACTGAGGAGCCAGCGCCTACACTTGTGTGCACTGTACACAGCCTAGCCTCAGACTGATAAACTGGGCTGAACACTTATTACCACTTCTAGGTGTGCTCCTGAGCTCACCTTCCAGTTGAGTTTCGTCTGAAGGGAAGGCAGCTCACACGTGCTGAGACTGCAGATTGAAACTAAGAATGATAAGTGAGTACAACTGGGAGATTTGCTTCAAAACTGAAACCCTGATTTGAAGTAGATGTACACTAAATACTTAATTTTTGCTTCCTCTTTCTTTTGGAAGAACTTAAGGGCCCTTCTGTTGCAGGAAGTATGCCTGTGGCACATGATCCAGTGGTGGGATGACCCTGACTGGACACCAGGCGCCCACCAAAGTCGCTCTATCACTCCTCTCCTCAGCTGGACAGAGGAGAGAAAATGTAACGAAAAGCTTGTGGGTTGAGATAGGGACAAGGAGAGATCAGTCACCAATTACCATCATGGGCAAAACAGACTCAGCTTCTGGAAATTAGTTTAATTTATCACCAATCAAATCAGAGCAGGATAATGAAAAATAAAACCTAAATCTTAAAACACTTTCCCCCCACCCCTCCCTTCCTCCTGGGCTTAACTTTACTCCCTGTTTTCTCCATCTCCCCCTGAGCGGCACAGGGGAAAGGGGAATGGGGGTTGTGGTCAGTTCATCACATGTCTCTGCCGCTCCTTCCTCCACAGGGGGAGGACTCCTCACACTCTTCCTCTGCTCCAGCGTGGGGTCCCTCCCACAGGACACAGTCCTCCACAAGCTTCTGCTACGTGAGTCCTTCCCATGGGCTGCGGTTCTTCATGAACTGCTCCAGCCTGGGTCCCCCCACATGGTGCCATCCTTCAGGAACAGGCTGGTCCAGCCTGGGTCCCCCTGAGGGGTCACAAGTCCTGCCAGAAAACCTGCTCCAGCATGGGCTCCTCTCTCCACGGGGCCCCAGGTCCTGCCAGGAGTCTGAGAAATCCCTTTTGTTAGACTGCACCAGCTGGTAGATGTCAACTTCACTACCAAACTGTCTTCCTAGTCATGCATGGTGAAATAGAATTTTGCATGGCATCTGCTTTGTTTGGGGTGTACTTTCCTAGTACTGCCATACAAAGTAGAAACATTCAAGTAAAAATAACATGAGACCAGATCCTAGTAGTACTTTGTTAACTTGTTCATATCTCTTTGTGCAAAAGGAGCAATTCTTTCTCTTGCAAAGAGTTGGCAGACAAGTGTTGTCCTGGTTGAAAAGGAACCACTTGAAGTAATTGGGTTAAAAATTTAATCCATTTTGAACCATTCCTGAACTGTATGGTTAAGTCCCATTGCTTTACCTGACAAAAGCTTTGTCAGGAACAACTTTTGATCCCCAGATTGAGAGGCTTGCTCCAGCTGGTCACTGTTTCAGGTGCAAAGTGCTTGTGTAACCTGCATGAATGCAGGTGTTTAATTGAAGTCACCGAGCTCCACCGTATAACATGAGAAAGTATCTCAAAGGCACTGGGCTTTTGAAGTGTCTGACCACTAACTGTGCAGAGAAAAGAGAGAAATTATTGTCCTTAATCACTGTAAACACACAGCTTCACAGTATGTTAAATATACTGACGTAAAATTAAATTTTGGGGACTCAGCTTATTATTGTTCTCTTTAAGATGTTAAAAATGATACATGATTTTGGAGAAGAAAACAAAATTATTAATTAAAGATTAATTAATTGTACAACACAGCAGAGAGGAAACAGTCTAGG
>NW_010517247.1:0-234 GCF_000687285.1 Phaethon lepturus
CTTTGCTCTTTTTTTATGCAGGCGTATATATATTTACTTATCTGCACACGTTTATCTATTTATATATCTCTATGTTTTATATAGATATATAGAGAGATGTTTTTACGCATCCTTTCCGAGCGGAAGAGCCGGGGGCCGCAGCGGGGGCTGCCCCTCCCAAACCCGCTGTGACTGTGGGTCTGCGCTGGGGAAAGCGGCGTTTCTCAGCCCGCCGAGGAGGGGGGGGTGGGGGGA
>NW_010517247.1:321-1664 GCF_000687285.1 Phaethon lepturus
CAAAAAATATGGCAATCGGGGCTGGTTTTGCCCTCCCCGCCCCAAGAGGTGGCAGGGAGTGGATGGGGCTTGACGGCCTTGGCCTCGACGCCCGCGTTTGGGTTGTGCCCGAGCTGGAGACTGCTGCCTCCACCGCCTGGGAAGATATTTTAGGATGCAGATTTTACCCGGGCTGGAGTGGTTGCCTTTCCTGAGAAAGTTTCTCGTGAAATAATCCACCCAGACATGTGGCTAATTTAGCAAAAAGCAGCCTATCCCGGTTTCCCTGAAAACTGGGTTTGTCCCGGTTAGAAACACCCTCCGGCAGCGAGGGGCTGGCATGGCAAGAAACGCTCTCTCCCTGCTCCGGCACCCGCGAGCAACGAAATGTGCCCAAGCAGGCTGGGTTTTTTTAATAGGCTATTTTCCATTCCCCAAAATGCTGTTTTTCTCGCAAGCAAGCCCAGCCCCACCCCTCAGAGGCAAGGCGCTGCTTGCTGAGCGCTGGCTGCGTGGTCAGGATGGGCCCCTTGTCTGACACCCCGCTCTGCTGGCGAGGAATTTGGGGTTTTTCTTAGTGCCTGCAGCAGCGAACGCAGCATGGAGGGGTGGGGAGGGGAGCAGTGCCTTCCAGAGCAAACCCTGCCTCGGCACTGGGAGCTGCTCTGCCCAGCTGGAGCCTCCGCCTGCCGCCTTCTCCCCGGGGGTGCACGGTGGAGCCCTTGGGGGGGTCCCCACTGCTGCATGGGGGCAAGCGCTGTCAATTCTGGCCTGATTTCAGGCCTCTCTGCCTTGTTTCTGGGTATAACACTGACCAAGGGAGAGATGACGAGCTCTGACGACAGCGGTGTTAATTGATACCTGATGCATTGCCAGCTGCAAGATGAATGCGGGATGGTCCTGGGGTGGGTTTTTTTTAACTCTTCCTCCACCCTTAGAATGGCAGGATGGAGGCGGGTAGGCTTTTCTCTGAAGTGTTGTTCCTTCCGAGTCATCACGCTTATCCTGGGGCTTTTTCTTCCCTTCTGGTCCCAATTTCCTGCCATTCTTCGTCGCTGGAGCTGCCGGGTGTGGATGCGAGGGAGGAAGGGGCTCCTGGGCAGCAGGAAGGATGCGGGGGGCTCTGCACAGCCGCCGCTCCCCAGCACGCTTGCTCGCCCCAATCTGCGTTTGCAAAACAGCTTATCTTTTATAAATGGGCATTTTGCTTCCAAGAGGAATAGCCGATCCGTTTAATTTCTCTGTTAGGACTTCTGGTGCCTTGCCTTACCCCTCGGAGGGAGCCTGATGCCTGCTCCCTGCAAGCAGTTGGGGGGAGGTGCTCCAGCTCCTCCCAAGGAGGGGTGCCTGTGAGCTGGGACCCA
>NW_010517247.1:1681-3609 GCF_000687285.1 Phaethon lepturus
TCCCGGTGAGCTGGGCCCCCCCGGCTCCCCGAAACACCTCTCAGCGTTGGGCTCGCCCGCAGCCAGTCCCCTCGGACCACCTTTGATGTGGATGGGGAGCCTGGGCTGTGTTAGAATTAATGATGTTTTCTGTGGGGCTGACCAGCTGAAGGGATGGTTGAACACCAGGTCTTAACGGTTTTCAAGCCCTTTGGTGGTGTTTTTTAAACCAGTAGTCAAGGGCAATTTTAGGTTTACCACCACGTGAACGCAGTTAGCAGCCAGCTTTGCATCCCCAGCTGGGGAGGGATGCCATGGTCACCCCCAAAGCACAAAGGTCCTTTTTACGGGCTGGCATTTGAAGGCCGGACGTGGTGCCGAGCACCCTTGCTGCAGGGTGGCTGTGTCGGGACCCCAGCTCTGACCCCAGGGAGGTGGGAGACGGGGCACTCGCAGCCCTGTGGTCCTGCCAGCCGGTTAGCATGCAAGGGCTGCTGGGCTCCTCGCGCTCATTTGCTTCTCATTTGCCTTGCGCCCAGCCGAGGTCGGGCGCTGGTGATGAAGACAAGCAGGAGGCAGAGCCCAAAGTTTGGCAGGCTCGGCATTGCGCGGCACGGGAGCTTGCTCCAGCGCCCGAGAGGAAGAAAGGAAGCAATTCTCAGCCTTAATGGTGTTAACAAATAAAAAAGAAACTCCGATAACTTTTTAAAGTATCCCTTGCTGTCCTGCCGGAACATAAATAAACGGACACCCCTCTGGCTTGCCCCCCCCTTCCTTCCCCAGGCAGCGCAGGGGGAGTTTCACAAAGCTGCTGCTGTGTTGAACAGCAAAAGGAAAAGGCAGTCCCGCTGCCAGCTCCCCAGGGTGCCTCGGCAGCCCTCTCTGCTCGAGGTGGTTCGTTTTTCCTTTATTTTGGGGGCTGTTTTTCCTTTGCGAGTGCATTTCCGAAAAGAAGATGGCATGCTTGCTGCGGTTACCTGCTTGGTCCGGGGTGGCTCTGGAGGAGGGAGCAGCGGCCGCTGCGCCGACCGCACGTACAAACGGGTGCCCGTCCGGGGAACGAAAGGGTCCCCGCATGTTTCACAGCGGCATCCGCTGACTGAAGCGGCGGAGGCGGCCGCGGGCAGCGCCTAGGGATCTCACCCAGTTAGTAAGACACGAGACCGGTAAGACAAAAGCTTTTCCGTGCTGCAAACGTGTCCTGAAACCTTGGGGTGGCCGGTGGCGAGGCGATGCTCTGCTTCCATGCCCTGCGAGAGGGAGCGCTGGTGGTGCCGGTTACTGGTGCGGTGGGCAGCCCCAGCTCACCCCGCAGCCCGGAGCGGGGCCGGGCTGGGCGCGTGGCAGGGTGGAGGAGCTGCTTCTCCGTCCCGCTCTCAGGAGGCGGCCGGACTTCGACTGCTCTCCTGAATGATCCGAATCCGATAGCAGAGCTCAGCGCATGGGGCTGAACTGACCACTGCTGCAAAGAGTCCCTGGAGAGGCCGAAGGAAGCCAGAGAGCTATTTTAAAATGTGATTAAACATAACCAAGGAGAAATTGGCTTGCTCGGAGGAGGATCGCACAGCTTATTAGGCAGCCTTACAGGCCTAGAGCACTGCTGACTGCCCTACCAGAAAGGTGTCTAATTAAAAGGAAGAGCTTGCTCCTAATGCTGTTTTCCAGGCATAACTCTCTTCTCTTGCTCCTGTTGAGGGGGAGAGGGGATGTTGAGGCTGCGAAGGGCATGAAGGGCAAGAGCGGAGGGAAGGCAGAAGCGAAAGTCTGTCTCGACAGTGGTGATCGGAAGGGAAGGGGTGGAGGAGTCGAGTACTTTCTTGTGCAACGCTGGAAAAACCTGTCTGCTGTCCCCGGGAGCCCGCAAAGCGTGCATGAGGATAGTCGGCTTTGGCGTGGAGAGGTGACGGTGGCGGGAGGCGGCAGCTCTCTGTGGGGGGGGCGCCCACGTG
>NW_010517247.1:3640-6141 GCF_000687285.1 Phaethon lepturus
ATGGTGACAACCCTGCCGGACGCCTCGCGACCCTCTCGGTGTGACGAGGAGGGCGTCTGGGTACCGCCAAGTCACAGCTTCAAACGGAGAGTGGAAGACCTGGTGGCTCATGCGGTGTGCCGCTCTGAAACACGGGTTTGAAGTAACTCCCGGGACTAACAAAGTAGCTCGCGTTTTGTTCTGGGTGCAGGCTTGTGCTGGGCGCTGCTGAAATGCTGTTCGTGGCAGCGGCTAGCAGGCTGCGGGGCGCGGGGTTTGGTTTGGTTACTGGTGTCCCTGGGAATCGTGGAGAGCCTTGCGGGCAGCAAGGATGTGATGCTGGCCCAGCATCTTCTTCCACCGACTTTGGGTTCGGCGTCCTGGGACGGTGTACAGGCAAGCATATTTCCACGTGCATTTGACCCCACAAGCTACTTCATGCCTGTCTTTGAAGGGCAAGGGAGAGGTCTTCTTAGTAGGCTCGGTACCTGGCTGCTGATGGCTCTGTGGGGTGTGTTTCGGGGCGCTCCGTCACGTGAACGCAATCCTGCCATCACCTACGAAACCTCTTGCGAAGTCTCTGCATGCAGAAGGTTATTTAAGCAGGTCTTTTGAAGGGACCGGTGCCCTGCCCTGTGGGGGGTGCCCGGTTTCGGTGAAGGGGCTGGGCTGCAGTCGCAAAGGAGGGAGCGTCGCTGGCGGCTGGAGTGGGGATCGCTCTGTTTTCCTGAGGTTATTCTTCTGTCAACCACCGTAACGCTTATCTCCTGCAAGAGCATCGGCCCACGTACGATGCCTGGAGAAACACTTTGATCCCGTACTCTGCAAGTGCCTTTCACTGTATTATTAAAACGGGAAAGCAGTTGGATTACCGTTGTAGTTGAATGCTTACGTACGGGGCCAAATTAATTCTAAAGCAGTATCTGAAATAGTTTTCCTCTCTGCCAAGGACGGTTAAACCCTGCTGGTAGATGTCAATGCATAGTGATACTTCTACCCGCAGCGGGGCCAGGCTTGGTGCTCCCCATCAGAGGACCCCGCTTCTGCATTTTGGTGCCGGATTCCCGCTCTCCTCCCGTCCATCGGGCTTTATTTGGCTTCTGGCATGCCGCTCCTTCGGGAGCGTTCCTCTGGAGCTTGTTTTGAAAAGCCCCACAGTGTTGTGGGGCTGGTAACTATAGGCACCAGCGGAGAATTTTGCCCCGGCCGGCGGCTCTATTAATAGCCCTGCGAGCTTCAAGCCTGACCTTTGGCGGCCATCGCGCGCAATCGCCGTGGAAGGCAGCGGAGAGACCTCGCCTGCGCTTTCCAAGAAGCAGCCCCGTCCGTGGCTGCGGTTTGCCAGGGCCCGTGCCGAGCGCCGCAGAGCGGCTTTTACGTTGTGTGGCTGACAAACTGCAACCGCATTTGTCTGATCTCGGTCGCATCCCCTGCCTACACCCCCCCCAAAGCCTTGCAGGGGGTCGTGGCGTGTTGGTGCTCCAGGGCATCCCTCGGTCCACCCCAACAAGCAGCGCGGGGGCAATTTGTAGCGCTTCTCACTTTAAAGTTTTAAGTGAATTTTTGGCGTGAAGTCCCGCCGTGGTAACGTGGAGACCGTCGCAGCATCAAACCAAAGTTCCCGGGTTCGTGGGCCACCGTTCAGCCGCCAGGCCCTTGCTACACCCCGAGCCCTTTCGGCACTGCCACAGGGCGCATCTGTGCGCGGTGGAAAAGAAATGCCGTTTCTGCTCTCCGGGAAACGGGGCGCAGGCAGGCTCGGCGCGTGCGCCTGCCACCAGCGGTGACGTGCTCCTCTCCTGCCCGCCTCGGTCCTCAAGGCGGTCGTGCAGAACCTGTAAGGACCTAGCACGCATCTTGCAAGGGCTCGTGTTGCCCTTCCAAAGGTAATTTCCGCCAAGTTATGAAGCTCCGGCTCCTCGCTTTTTCCCCATTCGCGCTAGGTGCGGTGACAAAATGATCTTTTCTTTATTTGCACCGCACGTGTTGGAGAATACGGTATCTGCTGCTCCGCCGAGAGACCCACAAATGACCTGGGAGCAAAGCGTTCCACCCCAAATTAGCAATTTGTTCGTGGCCATGCGAGGGGCTTCTCGCATGGCGAGATGCGTCAGCCTTGGCAAGCCATGTCATCCTTCTGCGCCCCGGTTCCCCACGCCTAAAATGAGGGGAATTCAGCTTTACTCCATCTCGGCTGCTTTGCAAGTTGTGCTGGAGAGGAGCCGTGGGGAGCCCTGGCGGGGCTCCCTGAGTGGGGTCCGGGTGCTGCCCCAAAGGGCTCAGCTTCCAGGCGGTGTAAGGGAAGGCGCAAGCCTGTGCAGCGTGAAAACCTGTTAAAAATCTCTGATCCTCTAGCTGAATCATGAAATGGCTAAAATCTGTTAGACTGTCCTGGCAGCATCCTACTTCTTGTTAGTAACCGCGGTATTTCACGGGCATCCCGGCGCGGGCTCCGCCGGCGGCGTTTTTGCAGCATGGCAGGAGCTTCTCCCGGCCCTCGGGCTCGTGCGGGTTGGGGGGCA